>NC_133369.1:29265251-29303333 GCF_049309525.1 Garra rufa
GGAGAATAGAGTAAATTGAACGATAGCGCCATCTGCTGTTTTGCAAGAGGAAGTTGCTCCATTGCATTTGTGAGAAGATATGGACGCATTTGTGAGAAAATCTGTCTGTACACGTGTGAGAAACAAGTTTTCCTCACAAAAAGTATACATATTTGCAACACACAATGCATATATTTGTTATACCTCTGCATTTTCTCTCAAATTGACTTGTGTTTGTGCATAGAACTTTTTGTTTGTTTGAAAGTCGATTTTTTCTTTGCAAAGCAGATTGTGTTTGTTTGCAGAACGCTGTATTTGTTTGTTTAATTTTGGCACATAAATAACTCCATATACGTTCTTTTACATTCTGTACACTCTGATTTCTAACTCTAAACCTTTTGCTCAAAAAAGCTTTCTTCAAGACAGCAGATATCAGTCCAGGAGGGGTTTGCATAATAATAAGCCAGTTTACATCGCATGATATATTAGTCAAAAACACGCGGTTCGTGTTTATTGTCACAAAGATCCACTTAGTGCCAGTGAGAAATGTTTTGAATCATCGAAGGGCTTTTGTAAAGCAATATACCGTTGTAGTAGCATGGATTGGTCAGTAGTCGGCACTATTACCTATTGTTTTTATACTTATTCGCTAATTTCCACATACTGTAAATTAGGTTGAGCTATTTGTTTTTTGCTGTGATTGGTGCAGACTTTAATATGTCGTACCTCAGCAGGTTTACAGCAACATTCATGGAATATCAAGTTATGACAGGACCGCTAAAGCAGATTCTGGGCCAACTTAAAGTGACAAAATTGGATTGAATGTAATAAACAAAATAATTTGAAAGCTTTTCATGTTTGCTTTCCAGGGAAAATTCACAGTCAGGCCTACCAATTTACAGTACATAAACAGTGCTTTAAATAACCTATGTATGGTGTGGAGCAAAATCATAATCAGTGATATAATCAAGCATATAAAATGAATAAATTAATGAATAATTAATAAATTAGTAATTTGTCATTTCCTGCTGTCTAAATTCAAGCATGGATATGTTGCAAATCATTAACCTTATTGATAAAATAGACTTTTACCAGTAAGTTCTACTGTTTTTTTGTTTGTTTGTTTGTTTGTTTGTTTGTTTGTGTCATGATGAATGATGAATTTCTTTGAACCAATAGAATACATTCTTCAATTGATATTAGCGGTGTACTGGAAGCCTTTGCCTGCGGGTGCCGCATTCACTAACATGATGTAGCTGCTTTAAATCTGTAGGATCAGCTTATTGTAATACAGTGCCGCATTCTAATGTAGTTGTCAAATAACATGCCTGATAATTTTTTTTTCTTTTTGTTTCAGTACTTTAGATTGAAATGTGTGTAAAGCAAAATAGGTCACCATTTAATGAACTTCTAATATGAATAACACTATTAATTAAATTGTTAATAATATAGTTTTTAAATAATTTTACATACATATCATGTCACAATTAATATGAGGCTACAAAAAAATATGTTAAAACATAATTTCTGATGAAGTTGAGCAACACACATTGCTTTCACTGCTTGACCTTTCATGTCAACTAAACCAAAGCATTTGCATTTTTAAGTAACTGAGGTTTCTGATCTGTTGCATGACTCTTTATTGTTTGAAAATAACCAAATATGTAAAAATAAATTGCTTTGAACTGAAGACATAACTTGGTTGTTTTACCTTAGTCTTCATTTGTGACCCTGGACCACAAAAACAGTCATATGTAGCACAGGTATTTTTGTAGCAATAGTCAATAATACATGGTATTTTTCTTTTATGCCACAAATCATTAGGATATTAAGTCCCATGACAATATTTTGTACATCTTCTACTTCAAAACTTAATTTTTGATTAGTAATATTCTAGATTTTCAAATAGCTGTATCTCAGCCAAATTTTGTCTTATCCCAAAAATCCCGACATCTATAGGAATCTTATTTATTCCATGTATAATGATGTATAAATCTCAGTTGAAAAAAAATCGACCCTTATGACTGGTTTTGTGGTTCAGGATCACACATATGAACGCTCAGTTGGCTAACTGACTCTTACAACAACATAAGAGGAGACAAAGGTTTTCCAAGTGTGAACACTAATATGCAAATACTTAAACATGTTTTTCTGTGGTGTCAGAAGTCTTTGTATTCCTGTCACCAAGATATTATATCATGAGCATAGGGTGAAATACTTTAAAGTAAACTATGTGTTTGACAATGGTAAGCTGCAAAAACATTATTGGAAAAGGCATCTACACCCTTTGCAAAGACTGACTGGAATTTTGTCTGATTCACTAACATTGTTCTCTACATAACTTTCTCTTTTTACTGTACTGACAAAACCACAGCGTAGTGTCGGCTTGTGTGTGA
The DNA here is from genome assembly GCF_049309525.1 of Garra rufa. Taxonomy (NCBI): domain Eukaryota; kingdom Metazoa; phylum Chordata; class Actinopteri; order Cypriniformes; family Cyprinidae; genus Garra; species Garra rufa. The sequence goes on from NC_133369.1 coordinate 29,267,627, forward strand.
CTCTCTCACGTTACTTTGAACTGTCATGCTCTGAGTGCTCTACTGGGGTGTGGCTTTAAGTAAACTGAAAAACCTGCCCTACTTGTTACACACTGAGCACACACTCGGTAATCACTGTTCACATTCAAGTGAAACTGCTGTTGCATTTATAAGCTCTCTCACACTCACACACTGGTTGCACAAGTGCTTTAGTGCACCAATAATGCATAGTTTTGCCCTGAAATAGGTTACTGAATTCATATCTGATGGGAGGACATGTGACAATGTAGAAAATAGACTCATTCCCCATGGAAACAAACTGGAGTAGTGCAGAAATAGCTCCTCTTCTACCAAGCAAGCTCAGTATGGCCTGTGTTCTAATTTAGCTCATGATGGTCTCTTCACAGTCACCATTCTATGATTTTCAGAAGAAAAAACTATTAAAAAAACTGCCTAGTTGTAAATAGAAATATTTTGGCATAGTTCAATTCACGCCACAGCACAGAATTTTAACCAAATATTCGTTCTACTTTTGGACAATTTAAATCTCTGAATTATGCAAGGGCCCTCAATTTTCTGAACATCTAAAGATTTGTCATTTTAAAAGCTATCTAATCACCTTATTCATTTGTGCACTTGTAAACGTGGAACAGACTCATTGTGATACTATGCAGCTAAATAATACATTTTTATGCTCTTTTCTTAGTTACACATCACATTATAACCAGATCAAAAAGTTTGGCAAGACAAACTTTAGGTTGGCTTGAGAAAGCCTAATCTGAAAGGTCAAAGCAGTTGTAAAAGCTTGAAGTTTGAAAATTTAGTTGTTGTTTCTAGCATAATTAACATGTTGCTAGCATGTTTTAAGCATGGTTAGCATGCTACTAGTGTGTTGATAGCATGATTAGCATGCTGTTAACATGTCATTAGCATGCGTCTAACCTAATTAGCATGTTGTTAGGATGATTATCATTTAGTTAGCATGTTGCTAATCATGTTTCTAGCGTTATTAGCATGTTGTTAAGATGATTAGCATGTAGTTATGTTGCTAATCATGTTTCTAGCATGCTAGCATGTTTCTATAATAATTAACATAGCATTGTTAGTACGTTGCTAGAATATGTTTAATATTGTATGTTATCTTGTTTCTAGCTGTCACACCCCTGGACTATCCTAGTTGGTTTCTCCCAGTGTCTCCCCCCGCTGTACTGTGTGTTTTGGTTCCTCCCCTCATCAGCGTAGTCTTTGTTAATGAGTAGGTCTTTATAAGTTGGTAAAGACTAGAAGGGAGACATGATTCGCTACTGGGCATGCGCACATCAATCTAACGTTATTTTTATCGCACTGTACAACAATAATACTGTTTGTTTATTATAGTAAGGGCTAAGTTTAGGGTTGGGGTAGGTGTAGATGTTAAAAAAAACACAATCTAATAGGAAGAAAATTTAATTTCATTGTTAGTTTCCGGTCGTAGATGTATCCCTTCTAGCCACAACCTTATAAGTTGGTGTATGTGCTCTTCTGTTTGTCGGACATTGTTGTGGCTACCATGTGTTCCTGTGTTTCCTGTTCATCTCTGTGGATTATTAAAGACTTTTCATTTATATCACATCGTTGTTTGTCTGTTCCTCGTCTCCAGCGTGACAGTACGTCCGACCAAAACAGTTCTCAGTGTTTTTCCCCATTTTTGTTTATCGTTCTTTTTTCAGTCTTTTTGTTTCCGTTGTGTTCACTATGAATCCCCTACTCCGTCCGGAATTCCTCCTCCTAAGACTGAAGCAGGGGGATACTCTGCTCGAGGGCTACTCTAGAATGTTCCAGCTAATAGCTCACACCACCAGCTACCCGGACGACGCGCTCTGTGCATTTTATGATGCATGTTGAAACGCGGCAATGCAGAGGGTCGTCGTCCGAGGAGGGCCCTCGAGCCAATTTCGCAGCCTTTGTGGAGTGGACACTGGCGACACTGGCATCTCCGACTCTCGTCCCACGCCTGTTCCTTGGAGAATCAGTGCCACTCCAGACCCAGAGCCCAGCCAGCCCTCACCCTGACATACGGGATACGAGCCAGCGACGACGGAGAGCCTAAGCCTGCCGCGACCATCGAGCCATCGCCAGGAGCGACTGAGCTGTTGTTCGCCGCCGAGCCAGAGCTGCACAAGCTGTCGGACCAGGTGCGAGAGCCGGCCACAATGCCCGTGATGGTGGAAGTGTCAGTGGGGCGTGAGGATGCTGAGGACACTGCCCACTGCACCACCGCTGAGCGTGAGCTAAATCTGGACCTGGGACAAACAGTGACAGACTGTGAACAAGATTTGAATTTTTCTGAGGATGTTGTCATTGAACTCCCTGTACACCCTGAACTGTCTGCCTGTGTTAATTTCCCACCCACCATCCCTCAGTTAACACCTTCTAACAGCCATGCTGTTTCAACCCTGCCACCGCTGTCACCTGTCAGCCTCTCTGCTCACCCTCAGCTCACCATCTGTGCGGTGGGTTTGTCGTGGGTCTGCCAGTCTCCATCGGTGTCATGGCTGTAGGGATCCCTCATCTTCGCCTTCAGCCTCAGAGTCCTGGACTCCGCCTCGGCCCTCCGACCCTGCGGCTCCACCCCAGCTCTCAGCCCCCTCATCTCCACCGTTGCCCATTTGTCCACCAGCTCCACCAGGCTCCATCGTTCTTTCGGTCCCTTCATCTTCCCACCTTCGCCTCAGGACTCCTCCGGCTGCGCCTCGTCGCTCTGTCCCACTGTCTCCGTGGAACTCCTCCCTCCCTCTGGCACAGTCTCAGTCCTCTGCTGCTCCACCGCGGACCTCCGGATCTCCATCTCCGCCTTGGTCGCCAGAGGCTTTGGCTCCGCCTTGACCCTCCGGATCCTCGGTGTTGCCCAGGATCATCGGTTCTCCGATTCCGCCTCGGGCTCTACCGTCCATTTCCATCCATTTCACCTGGCTCCTCCTGCTCCAGCTCCCTCCTAGTCTCGCGTAGCCAGACCTTCAGACTGACGGCTGAAGGTCTGGAATTCATGGCAGCTTTAATTGGCCAAGGCCCGCCCATAAGGCCATTTGACCGACATGTCAAACAACCAATCACAGTTCGTTTCGTTCAGCGTCACGTTTCGGGGTGTAGAAATGCCCCCACAACAACAGACTGGCATGCAACAAGTCAGTCATTGAAATAACCAGCATTGAAAGTTAACGAAGAAGAGGGAGAACAAGCAGTAAGTCAGTAATTTGTTCTCGAACGTCGCAAATGTGTATAACAACAACGGCGTCTGCATAAGCACCTTTTAGCAAAACGCCGAGTAAATCAGTCTGCGCTTTGTTTCCCGGCTGACCGAAAATAAACGCGACACTCGCGTGTTCCAGATATCCGATCAAATTCAACTAATCAGATCACGACTTCGACATTCCTGAAGTGTTTCCAGTTAAGTGTACCATATGCATCAGACGTTTAGCCAACGTTCCGTGGGCGTGACGCCTGAGGCTGAGACTAGCTCCCTCCTGTCTCCTCCTTGGCTTCTCCCTCCGTCCTCACCTCCATGGACTGTTCTGTCTCCACCCTGGATCCTTTTGATCGCCCTCCTCCTGGGAGTCCGTCCTCCACCGAAGGCCCCTCCTAAGACTTTGTTCAGTCTGTTTTCCCTGTCCCTATGAGCGTTTTCCCAACCTGTCAACACCCCTGGACTATCCTAGTTGGTTTCTCCCAGTGTCTCCCCCCGCTGTACTGTGTGTTTTGGTTCCTCCCCTCATCAGCGTTATTCCCTGCACCTGTACCTGTCTTTGTTAATGAGTATGTCTTTATAAGTTGGAGTATGTGCTCTTCTGTTTGTCGGATGTTATTGTTGCTACCCTGTGCTCACTGTTCATCTCTGTGGATTATTAAAGACTTTTCATTTATATCACATCATTGTTTGTCCATTCCTCGTCTCCAGCGTGACACTACCATTATTAACATGTTGCTAGCATTTTTCTAGCATGAATAGAATGTTGTTAGCATGTTTCTAGCATGATTAACATAGCATGATTAGTATGTTGCTATAATATTATTAATATAGGATGATTTGCATTTAGTCAACATGTTGCTAGCATGTTTCTAGCATGATTGTCATGTTAAGATGATTGCTATGTAGTTAGCATATTGTTAGCAGGATTAACATGTTGCTAGCATATTTATTGCATGTTGCTACCATGTTACTAGCATGGCTATGATATTGTTAACATGATTTAACACATTGCTAACATGTTTTAACATTGAACTTATTGCTAGTATGTTTTAGCATTAGTTAGCACACTGTTAGCATGTTTTAGCATGATTTACTTAATGCAAGCATTTTTTAGCATGAGTTAAAACTGTGAGCATGTTTTAACATGATTTAATTACATTGTTAGCATGTTTTAGCATGAGTTTACACATTGCTAACATGTTTTAACATGATTTAACTTATTGCTAGCTGGCATGTTTTAGCTTAAGTTAAAACGCTACTAGCATGTTTTAGCATGATTTAATAGATTGCTAGCATGTTGTAGCATGAGTTAACACACTCTTAGCATGTTTTAACATGAGAAGGGAAGGGAAGCTTAATTGAGTCTCAAGGGATTCTGGGAGTTTGAATAGTATTGGCTCATATGAACATTCTGTCAAAGTCTATGGGATTTTTATGATTTGTAATCTTCAGTTTAATGAAAACCATAAATCAGATCAGTGATCTGATGTATGGTTTGAGATCAGTCTGAAGAGCTGGACTGAATATGGTGGTTCAAGCTTAAAAGCTCTAGTCTAGGAGGAATAGTGTTCAGAAATTTTAGTCTAAAAAGAATAATAAGAAGCTTAAATGGCAGATCATACCTATATAGCCTAAACGGATGGACCGTGGTGGTATAATTTCTAGAAACAGACGGGCTGAGGACATGGAAGGAAAAGTGGAGGGAAAATGGTGCACCACTGAATCACGAACTGGCTCTCGTGCAATCACCGTGAAGTCAGCCGTCGCCTTGGTTACCTTTGACGTCACATGGCCCAGCCTTGTCTCGGCTCCTGGGGCTGGTCTGATTGGAGGGAAACCCCGTGGATTAGCCCGACCGCCCGTGAGAATCAGCTGTGAGCCGCGGTTAGCTTAGCTCCGACAGGACCATCGTTATTCCCAGACACTCAGGTAAGAGAATCCGCTAGATCGGGATAAATCCCATGCTCCTTGCTCCACGCTTTGCCGTTTTGTTATTTGAGACGAGAAATTAAATTCAAACGGCGATGGACGATAACTAGGTACAGGACTGAATAGCTAGTGATGCTAACGTGCTGAAAATGAACAATAAGCCTTTGCTTGGCAGATCTAGGCCGCCCCTTTTTGTTTCTTCCTCTTGGTATGTTACCTGATGCGGTCGATCTTATAGTTCAAAACGATGACTGAAATTAAACGTTTTATGGTTTATATCTTTATCTGGTCATCAATTGTAGCATTGTGTGTGTGTCCTTGTGTAAAATCATGTATTTTTCGGTGCTAAAACAAGCCGAAGTCTTTCTCACGTCCAAATTCAGGCACTAATAATTCAGTCAACTATATTTGGTCCTGTTATGGTAACACGTTAAACGGCACTCTAACGTTATATCTATCTTCAAATGTAATTTGGTTGATATTATCGGACCACCTTTCAAAGCTGCCGGATACACATCGCCATCCTTTCGCTTTATCAGTCTTATCGACACACAGCTTGTGTAAATCATTAAAAACGCATTGGAGGTTTCTTGATATTACCGATAGCAGCGGTTTCTTTGCTGTGAGGTCAGTCGGCCATGGAAATGGGCAGGGCAGACCTGCCTTCATCATATGGCTTAGCCAACAAGCTAACTTGGTTTTAACCTGAAAGCAGAGGTAAATTAGAACTCCGTTGTTTTAGTTTGACACATTTGTTGTAGTGCGGGGCAGCGCTGTTGTTTGTATGCATTGGACAATGAAACAACCGTAATAAACAAGTCGTACGCCTGTTGTGTGATGTTGCTGGTTAAGCTTTGTGTAGTCAGCAAGTCACCCAGTGCGACAGCGATGTATATTTGAGCCATTTGCAACTTCAAAACGGATAGTGTAACGTTACCTAAAATGATGTTTATTTACTTGGCATTAACCGCTTTACTGTTTTCGTGTAACGTGTTCGTCAGAATTTGACGGAGTGACAGCTTCAGCCGCCATTGATGAACACTGAGCATGTTTTTTTCCATACAATGGAAATTAATGGTGACTGAGGCTGTCAATGTGCCAGACATCTCTGTTTGTGTTTCGCGGAAGAAAGAAAGTCATGCGGGTTTGGAACGGCATGTAAGTTGAAGATGACAATGTTCATTTTAAAGGTGAACTATCTCTTTAAGACATATGTAAAACGCGTGAATGGGTAGCTATGGGAACTGGGCGTGGTTGTCGAGAAGAGCACATCCGCATACTTCTTCGCACTGTAATGCGACCCTGGAGGGCAAATACTTATGGCATAACTTTTTTTTTTTGGCTGTGTGTGAGATTGGCAGCTAGAATTTTTGATCAGATCTTCTGATGTTTGCAAAGTGCTTTTTGGTTCCTTCCGTTTCTCTTGCTTTCACTTTTTGATATTACACTGAAGGCTTTCCACAATTTAGATGAAAGTTATGGTGCTCATAGATAGCACCGATTTGACAGTTTGTTGTAGAGTTTGTGTGCCCTTAAATAGCAATAACCAACAATTTATTGTATGGATTAAAATTATTGATTTTTTTTATGCCAAAAATCATTAGGATATTAAGTAACGACCATGCTCTATAAATATATTTGGCAAATTTCCTACTGTAAATATATCTAAACTTAATTTTTAATTAGTAATATGCATTACTAAGAACTTCATTTGAGCAACTTTAAAGGCAGGTATCTCAATATTTTGATTTTTTTGAACCCTCAGATTCCAGTTTTTCAAATAGTTGTATCTCAGCAAAATATTGTCCTATCCTAACAAACCGTACATCAATGGAAAGCTTCAGATGATGTACAAAATGAAATTATTCACAATTAATCCCGGCAAACATCAAGTTTTTAAATATAATTTTATATTGCAATTATTTCACATTCAATCTTTAAATGAATGTGTAGACACAACATAAAGACAGTATATTTTTAATATGTTGATTTTTTTTATGACTAAAGGTGAGTATCACTGATATTGCTGATGTCTTTAGGATACTTTTCTTTTTTTCCCTAATATTTAACCATGGACTATAGCCATTTAACATTACCATCTAATTGAGAGCTATCAATTTTAACATTTATTACACTTTAAAGAATATCACCTTCTAATTTAAGTGAACTTTAAACAATCTTCACATAAACCCATTATTAACCTGTGCCCTTCAGCAAGTAGGAAATGTACAGAAACTTAATAAAGCTATCAAATACTAAATTAAATATAGATAAATTCCTAAAGCTACAACAGTTATTGGTTTCCTCTTTTTTGTTTTGTTCTTTGATTAATAGACATAATAGCAGCTGGCTTATTAGGTTTTTTGGCTGCTATTACTCTAAGAGCTGCCGCTGCTGAACGTGACATGGTTCTGACACACATGCTCATAATTTCCACTTTAATATGAAATGATACAGGCTACAGCGCGTTGCAGCATTTGTGTGTGCAACTGTAGCGTGCATGCTACAAGCACAGTATAACGGCTGACAGGACAGGTAAATTAGTTTTTACTGACATATGGCCTGACAACATCTCATCTGACAGCAGTTCACTGTTGTTCTACTGAAGCTCCATGTCTTCTGTACCTTTCCCGCACTCGTTTGACTATCACCTGGTGCTGAAGTAAAGGCATTTGGTCATTAAAGGAACACTCCACTTTTTTTTGGAAATAGGCTCATTCTCCAACTCCCCCCGAGTTAATAAATAGATTTTTACCGTTTTGAAATCCATTCAGCCGTTCTCCTGTTCTGGCGATATCACTTTTAGCATAGCTTAGCATAGATCATTGAATCCTATTAGACCAATAGCATCACATTCAAAAATGACCAACGAGTTTCCATATTTGTTGTATTTAAAACTTGACTCTTCTGTAGTTATATTGTGTACTAAGACCGGTGGAAATGCAAAGCTGCGAGTTTCTATGCTGATAAGATTAGGAACTACACTTCCATTCCGGCGTAATAGTCAAGGAAGTTTGCTTTCGTAATATGGCCGAAGCAGGCGGAGTATTATCAGAAATGAGTTCCCAGCTAGTTTAGCATATTTGCACATGTGCTGCGTGGTATTACTGCTCCTGCTGTTCCTAATCTTATCAGCCTAGAAAATTGAAGCTTTGCATTTCCACCGGTCTTAGTACACGATATAACTACAGAAGAGTCAAGTTTTAAATACAACAAATATGGAAACTCGTTGGTCATTTTTGAACGTGATGCTATTGGTCTAATAGGATTCAATGATCTATGCTAAGCTATGCTAAAAGTGATATCGCCAGAACAGGAGAACGGCTGAATGGATTTCAAAACGGTAAAACTCAACTTATTAACTCAGGGGGAGTTGGAGAATGAGCCTATTTCCAAAAAAAGTGGAGTGTTCCTTTAAGACATTCTGTGACTAAATAAACGCACTTCTTGTCAAGAAAAAAGCGACAGAAGCAGCAGTTGTGAGTGGGGTGGCCAACACTAGCCCCGCTGCGTTAAATATTTTTAACGCTGTTAAACTGAAAATACTAAATATTAATTTTGACCGCACTAATGTGTGACTGAACTCTGTGACTCTCTTTTTCCTCAGCACTGAGCAGCCATGGACAAGAGCGAGCTAGTGCAAAAAGCCAAGCTGGCCGAGCAGGCAGAGCGCTATGATGACATGGCAGCCGCTATGAAGGCTGTCACTGAGGGTGATGTTGAACTGTCTAACGAGGAACGCAACCTGCTCTCTGTGGCTTATAAGAATGTGGTGGGTGCCCGCCGCTCGTCCTGGAGAGTGGTCTCCAGCATCGAGCAGAAGACGGAGGGCAGCGATAAGAAGCAGCAAATGGTCAAGGAATATCGGGAAAAGATCGAGAAGGAGTTGAAGGAGATCTGCAATGACGTACTGGTAAGGATCTTACAACTGAGCAGTGTTGTTTTCGTCAACGATGACGATGACGAAATCATTTCGTTGACGCCACTTTTTTTCATGACGATAACGAGACGATGACGAGATAAAAATGGCTCGTTGAAGACTAAAACATGACGAGACGTGTGTGAGTTTTCGTTGACGAGACGAGAATAGACGAAAATGTTAGTGGGTGGTCCGTCAGACGTTTAAAATGCATGACATTTCCGCTTATTGTGCATGCCAATTAAAACTTAAAAAGTATCTGACGCTATGGCAAGCCGTTTTAGCATTAAATACTCTTTGCTATACTAGTATGGCAAGCCGTTTTAGCATTCCATCCTTGTTTGTCTTTTATGTTCTAAAACATTCCTTCATTATTGTAATTATTGGTGAAAATAGTCGATCCGGAAGCTCACATTGTGTTGAACTATAGATCTGCTATTTTCAGAATTTATAAGTGACACTACCCAACAGTAAAATACTTACTGACCTACATTAATTTGTTAAAAGACTACTTTTTTCCCTTTTTTTGACTAAAACTAGACTAAAACCTTTTTGACTTTTCGTCGACTAAAACTAGACTAAAACCTTTTTGACTTTTCGTCGACTAAAACTAGACTAAAACCTTTTTGACTTTTCGTCGACTAAAACTAGACTAAAACCTTTTTGACTTTTCGTCGACTAAAACTAGACTAAAACCTTTTTGACTTTTCGTCGACTAAAATTGGACTAAAACTATCACATATAGAAGTGACTAAAATTTGACTAAAACTAAGAAGCATTTTAGTCCAAAAGACTAAGACTAAGACTAAATCTAAGATGGTTGTCAAAAACAACACTGCAACTGAGCTAATCCCAGTCGTTTTATATTCTGACCCAGGGATACGCACGATATACGCACATTTGCTCTCGTCCCTGGTTCTTTATTCCAAGTGTTGGTGGGTAACGTAGGTTGATAATCCTGCTTGCGTTAATTACTCATCATGAGCAAGGCCCTCTTTCAGCCAAGCCTATTAGTCCAGGCCTGATCTCATTTGTTCCAACGCATGCACAGGTGTCCTTACCTCAGGACAGTTATTGTAGCCCTGACGACAGATTTAAGGGGTCAGGGTCTGTTTAACTTCTGTTTCGGCCTTCAGCCTGCAGAAATGAGTTTTATGTAGATTCTGTAGAGCACAGGATTCGTATTATATAGGCTTTATGTAATGAGGTTTCTGTACACTTTTATTTAAAGTTTACTTGTGCTTGAAAACACTATGCTGTCACCTGAAATGTATCCTTGCATCTTTTGGGAAGAATTAGAGATTAAAAAAGATAGGATTTTACTTGATACGGGCTCTAGCTGGTCTAATGCCTGTAAACCAGTATATTTTGAATTGTAGCTCATACAAAGAAAGTGAGTTCACAAATAAGGCTTTTTTTGGTTAGTTTAGGGTGTAATGTGTCTAAAAAATGTGAAGTCATTGTGAATCATTGTTGGCAATCCACTTCTGTACTGCAGTGAATTTTTGAGTGTAACAGTATTCTCAAAGTAAAAAAAAAAAAAAAGTAATTGTCAAAAGCTGTCCTTTCCAACCCAAAATGGAAACAGACTTCGGGAATTTGCTAAAACATTGCTTAAATATTTATTTGTCAATTAGTTAACATTGTCAGGTAGCCCACACATTTGAAATAATGTTAGTGGAATTAGTAAATGTAATATTTTTTTTTGTTGATGTTCTTAGTTTTTTTTTAATGTAAAAATTTGATACATTTTTCACAATAGGGAAACATGAGTTTTGTGTTTTTACATATATTCCAAAATTAGTATATATATATACACACAGTAGTCAGCATTCGAAGTGGATCAAACTTTCTTCAGATTTGTCCTAAAACTAAAAAGAATACCCGTTCTTTTCTTAGGACAACTTTGATCAACTTTTTTTGATCCACTTCGAATTTTGACTACTGTATAGAGAGAGAGAGATTGTACCTCTAAAAAACTATTGTCAAAAAACAGCTTAGTAGAAAAAAATAAAAACTAACAAGATAAAACGAAATATGCCAAAAAATAGGTTAGTGAAGTAAAAGTAACTCATCTGATTTTATGGTTGAATTCACCTCTTTAAAAAAACTATTGTCAAAAAACTGCTTAATATAAAATAGAATAAAAAAAGATAAAACGATATATGCAAAAAAAATAGGTTGGTAAAATAAAAGTAACTCAATCTGTTTTTTAATGGTTAAATTGATCTCTAAAAACTATTGTCAAAAATAGCTATGTATAAAATCAAATAAAAAAAGATAAAACAATATATGCCAAAAAATAATATGTTAGTAAAAAAAAAAAAAAACTTTTTTTATGGTTAAATTCACCTCTAAAAAATATTGTTAGAAAACAGCTTAGTATAAAATAACATAAAATCAAAAATTGTTTTTTAAAATAAAAGTAATTTATCTGTTTTTTTAATGATTAAATTCACCTCTTAAAAAATATTGTCCAAAAACAGCTTAGTATAAAATAAAACCAGGAAAGATAAAAGATATATGCCAAAAAAAGGTTAGTAAAATAAAAGTAACTCATCTGTGTTTTTTTTTTAATTATTAAATTCACCTCTTAAAAATATTGTCCAAAAACAGCTTTGTATAAAAAAAAAAAGCCAAAAAAAATAGGTTAGTAAAATAAAAGTAACTCATCTGTGTTTTTTAATGATTAAATTCACCTCTTAAAAAAATATTGTCCAAAAACAGCTTAGTATTAAAAAAAAAAGATAAAACCAAAATCTGCCAAAAATAGGTTATTAAAATAACAGTATAAAATAAGAAAGATAAAGATAAAATATATGCCAAAAAATAGGTTAGTAAAATAAAAGTAACTCATCTGTTTTTTAAATGATTAAATTCACCTCTTAAAAATATTGTCCAAAAACAACTTTGTATAAAATAAAAAAGATAAAACAAAAAATGCCAAAAAATAGGTTAATAAAATAAAAATAACTCATTTGTTTTTTAAAGGTTGAATTCACCCCTTAAAAAATATTGTCCAAAAACAGCTTAGTATGAAATAAAAGAATAAAAAAGATAAAACTATTTATTAATAAATATAAATATATAAAAATAACTTAAATTAACTTGTTTTTTTTTTTTAAGTTGTGCCAATAGATTGAGTTCAGCCAGTAGAAACTCTGATTTGTGCTAGTAACGTATCACCAAGTCCTTAAACATTACAAAAGACATGAGTTTCAAGTCTCCTTCTACCCAGTAAGCCATAAGTGAAGTCCCCTGAGAAATATACTCACTCTGAGGCTTCGGCCAATGTCTGAGTAAGTGAGAGAGGCTGCTAATTAGCTTTTAGCAGCTGCTTGGGTGGGAGAGAAGAGGCTATGTAATGAGGTGTGGGAAGTGAAGAGGCCTCCAGAGAGCACGAGGATGGCTGAACTCCACAATGTGGCTGCGAACCAAACATGGGCACAGTACAATACTTGGCTACAGCTGCTTGTAGATGAGCACGACTTTTTGTTAGCACGATATTTGTTTTCTTTTTGTTCTTCTTCACCAGGTTCTAGTGACCATGATGAGCTCAAACCAAAGCAGAATAAGTGTTTTGGCCAGGCTGCCTGATGTGTTTGAAGTAGGGCTGTGCAATTAATCGCAATCGCAAAAAAATCGCGATTTAAGCACATGCGATTTCTAAACCGTATAAGGCTGCTATTTTATCTATCCCCCCCAACGGCAACCCCCGCCCCTCTTGAACGTCAAGTTCATTTTATTTTCGATATAGCGCCAGATCACAATAGAAGTCATTTAAGGTTATCTTTCCTATAGAACAGGTCTATACATTGCTCTTTTATTAAACAAACTAAATTGCCTTATGTTATTTATCTTATTTACACAAAGGCATGTCATTGCTGTCTCTACATGGTCGCGCGTTTACAATGTCTCCTCCGCGAAAACACAGACAGGATCGCGGACTCCATTCATAAAAACCCAATTTACTATAGCGCGGAATGCCACGGAATTCGTTGATTTTTGGATGAATAAATCAAAAGTTGGTTTGTCTCTTAATTCAAATCGCGATATGGACTAGTGTCTGTGAAAACTGAAATGCAAAAAGACCGTTTTAATATGAATCCTGCATGTTCCGTTTGCCTCTGTTATGTATGAATGGCTGAGACGCGGTTTTTTTTTTTTTTTTTTACTACACGCATACTGAAGCACTCGTGAATGAACAGCATCTCGCATGAACAGATAAACTCAATCTCCAAAGCTGCTGTGAGTGTCACTTTTACCGTTTCATTTGAGAAAACTAGCATCGTATCATACTGTACACACAGAAACTTCACGGCAACCTGTCAAAATAAAAGTACGGTTTAACATGAAACAGAACAGTATTAGTCTTGTATTACTTTTGTACAGTATAATGTGCAAAACATACATAAAACAATATATATGATTAAAAAAAAAATAGTACAACAAGATTAACCACTTAATTGTAAAAATAATTAATTTAAACGTTTTAAACTGAATATAATTTTTCTTCCATGTATTGATTTTAACAGTAAACTTCTGTTTGTTTGCCAAAAATTAAAAGGGTTTATTTTTCATTTGATTAAAAATAAATAAATGTTTTTGCTTTTTGATTATCAGAAAAATTAAAACACAAGAATTTCTAAAAAAAAAAAAAAAAAAAAGATTGTAGAGCCCTCAAAATGTTAAAATAAAGAGTCTGACTTATTTTTCCACTGAAATGAATGTTTTCATTATTACACAAAGTAGGCTAAAGTACCGGGAAAAAAAAGTAACATGGCTAATTTATTTTATGTTGTCCGTTTTAAAGACAGTTTTACAACAGTTTTGTTTATTAAACTTAATACTATGTTATTTCATTGTGAAATGTTTTGTTATGCACTTCTTGTGCACTGAATACATTTAAATCGCAAATAACATCGCAATATTCGTTCAAAAAATCGTAATATGAATATATTGCACAGCCCTAGTTTGAAGGGAGGGGATAAATTGACTTTGTGTGCACATAGTATGAAAGTGGCTGAAGGCCACAGGGCTCTGTTACCGCACAGGTTGAGTCACCTCTAATCCCATAATGACAGCAGCTGAGCTCTTCTTGTTTTTTGGGCCACTGACCTGTAGCTCTCCACGTTACTGCCAAAAGGCCTTTTTACTTTTACCACTTTTGCATTTAGGAGAATAAAACGAGACTATGATGTCATGTGAATTCCTGCATATTATGTAACTTAATATTCTTTTAGTACTTTAAAGCCCTTACACTGCGTCCTCCCACCCAGACATGATGAGACAAGATATCAGCGCCGAGCTTTTTTTTGTTTTGTTTTCTCTCTATGCAAAAAGCAAAAATACTGTGCAACGCAACAAAATTACAGCCAGTGACAAAAGTACATAAAAACATACCCCTAAAAACGTAATTTTGATATAATATTCAATGTTTTAGGATTTAAACATTCTGTTCTTTCTATTCCATGTTTAATATACATGAGGAAGGGGTTTTAGTTCAACAGAAATTAAGTGACAGACAAAATGTAGTGTCAATTGTCATTTATTTGTTGCGCCTGGTTAGGTTCCAGAAAACATCTTAACCATTTCAGGGAAATTACCATTGAATGGGAAAATGTTATGAGGGCCAAAATCTTTACATTATGACTGTTTATTGCTCCTTTTTCCATCTCCTTTCAGAAACTGTAATGTAATGTAGTACATTAAGAAGTTGTTTGCCTGTGTCTGACACAGATATTGTGCAGTCACCTTTGCCATAGTTTTTTATTATTATTAAGGCAATAGTTATTAAAGCTTCATTTTTAACCCCCAATTTTTCTGTTTAATTTTTTTTTCAGAATCTGTTTCAATGGTCAAATTACATTTTTGTTAATCAAAAAGCATGTCTAATTAATTACAATCATAAAACGTACACAATTTAACAGCAATTTATTAAAAGTTTATTCGTTTATTTTTATTTATTAAAAGTTCATTTATTTATTAAAACAAAAATTACTTTTTTTTTTAAGGAAGAATGACATTTTTTTTCTCAAATTCCGTTAAATGTTTTTTTTTTTTAATTCAGTTTTAATTTTACTGGATTCTGTTTTAATAGTTAAATAACATTATATTTTAAAAAAAGCATGTGTAATTAATTGAAATCATGAAACGTGCACAGTTAAACAGCAATTTATTAAAAGTTTAACAAAAATGATCTTTTAAGGCACAATAAAATATGTTTTTTTTTCCTCAAATTCCCCAACTTTTATTTAATTTCTTTTTTTTCCAGATTCTGTTTTTCTGTTTTAATGGGTAAATCACATTTTATTAATCAAAAAGCCTGTCTGATTTAAATCAAATTAAAGGCTAAAACATAAATTATAGCTCTATATGAAGCATACAGACTTTATTAGAGCTACAGAAATACAAACATTTCGCTTATATGCACAATACTCAGTCTTCCAGCCCAGGGTCAAGTCTTTATGAACATTAACAATGATTTGGGACAGATTTGATGTAATGTAAAACTATGAATGGCGCGCTGTGGCACAGCAGGATTTCTGTCAGATGAATGAACAGTTTACTTTCTCACATCACATCTTTAAATCTGCAACTTTGCTAGCTAACAATATGACCAGCTTGATATAAACCAATGCAAATATATGGTAACAATCGTGACATTAACACTGGTGTCGGACTTAACCTCTCATACTCTATGACAGCGGAGCGGAGGGTGAGCCGCTTCAGAAAAGAACACAACCCGGAAAAACTATCGACAAGGATTTTTACAGATAACCGATAGTTCCGCCAATCAACTATCGGTGCCGATTAATCAGCAAAACCGATACATTGGTTGACCTCTAATAGTGTCACAGTTTCTTCAAGTTAAACCTAACTTTTATTTTGATGGGCTGCTGTCAAGCCTTTTTGCTCCTTTAAGTTTCTGTTTGTATATGATGTGACAATTTTTTTTTTCTTTTCACAATAAACAGTAAAATACCATTGACGTGACAATCATAGATTGTGTTTGTGTTCAGCAGAGGCTGAAAACACTGCGAGAGTCATGCGCGCTTCAATATGTGTGTAGTAAACAAAACCACACGTCTTGGGCAGTCATTTGTTCACAGACATGCTGAACATGCAGGATTTATATTTATGTAGTATTTTTGCAGCTTAATATAAATAGACAATAGTCCATATTGCGTTTAGATTTAAGTGTACTGACCTCCTTTGGATTTATTTGTCCAAAATTTGGCAAATTCCCTGACAATTCTGCATTATACAGTAAATTCCATTTTTGTGACTAGATTCCGTGATTCCGTCCTTGTTTTCTGCATCATTGTCTCATTTGCTGTGAAAGAGGAGATGAGTGGCAGGTGACGAGTCACACTTTATTTTCTCTATCTACACATCAAATAAAAAGATAAAACCACTCACTTGACACAAGCTGCTGTGATCTCCCATCCACATGTCTCAACTTGATCAGGACGATGGGGAAGCAGATGGTTATGCAAACCCATAACTGTTTATCTGTCAGCTTAGAGCTACATTATGGAATGCTGATTTAATGCTATGCATTGCTCTCACCATTGGAAGCACAAGTAGGTCATTGGTTCGTCAGTGACATGTGACTTAACAAGGTTAAATGACTAATTTAAATAGGAATGCCTAAGCGATTGCACTTAAGCAGATATTTTCCACCTAAAAATTGATATTTTCCACCATTTTGACCTTCGATGTAATCAAGGTCACAGACCAATGAGATCCTTAAACATACACTCCATATTTATTAGAATAACCTTGACTAAATCAATGTGGTCCAATAAGATCTTTAAGGTGCTTTGTCAGGGTGTCATTGGAGAGTTTAGGGATGCTTGTATTGCAACAACGACCCTGTGGTTCTGTTCAGGGTGGCAACAATCAGGCCAGTCGAGCTGTGAACAAGCCCAGCAAGCTCAGTGACCTAGTTCCACCAGCGCTAACTCACACGGCATAGTCAATTTTCCCATTCTCCCCTTCCTCCCTCCCTGCAACAAAAAGTCTCAGAAGCATCTGTGAAACTGCAATCCTGCCACAAGCCCCTGTCACCCCTAAAGGCGATTCAAGGTTGTTGTCTAAAACGCCTAGAATGCTGAAATTCTAGAAACCGCTTTGTTGGGACTAAGTGAAGGGTCGTCTTTTTCTGGTTTGCTTTAAATGGCGTTCCAGTACTGGACACATTTTGCTACGAGAGGTTTTATGGTTTCACCTGGGCCTCTTTTTGTAACAGCATGTCGTTGAACGAGTTTTACAGAACTCTATCTTATCTGTTCATCTCTTTACTACTGTTGACTCTTGTTCTCCTCTGGACTGCTTCCCCCTTTCCTACTACCATGCTGAAACCAGGACGTGAAACCGTTTGACAAACCGCTGATATGGTTTTTCTTTTGTCTGTGTCTCGCAGGTTCTTCTGGACAAGTACCTCATCCCCAAGGCGACCCCGGCTGAAAGTAAAGTCTTCTATCTGAAAATGAAAGGCGATTACTATCGCTACTTAGCGGAGGTGGCTGTGGGAGAGGAGAAAAGCTGTAAGCAATTCTGTTAAGTCTATCCTTAATGTTCATCCAAAAGTTCATCCAAAAATGAAAATTCACTCACCCTCAGGTTGTTCCAAACCTGTTTCCTCTCTTTTTTTTTTTTGTCCAATATTGTTTGTTTTGGACTTCATTGACTTTCAGTCTAAACTAAATATATTCTTTTGTGTTCAATAAGTTCTGAGGTAAATTTAGTCATTTTAAATGTAGTAGAAAGATTGAGATGGTGGTCTAGTACCACCATCATTACATAATTAAATCCAGTTAACAATGGGAGATTGCATTAGCTAGTTAATCATGTAGGTATTTGAACAATGCTGCATGGCTCTCAAAGCTGCGGTAGTGACTAGTCTCCACCACCTGCCCATGAACGTATTAACTTCTGCTAAAAATGTAACGTTTCCGCAAAATGTTGACACGAAGCCAAGCTTGAGAGGAAGTTGGGGGTGGAAAACTCTAAAGAGGATCCGTTTTGGGAGGGGGTTGTGAGCAGTTGTGGCCCATTCATAAACTTTTGGCTCCCTCAGTGAAAAATTCAATAGTAAATGTGCCATGTTTTTTTTTTTTTTTAAGTAATGAATGGTTTCATTCAGCAGAGATGCATTAATTTGATCAAAAGTGACAAGAATCTTGTACTTTGTTCAACAAGGAAATGCTGTTCTTTTAAACTTTATATTTTTCAAGAATCCTAAAAAAAAATTCAGTTTCCACAAAAACAAGCAGCGCAGTTGTTTTCAATGTTTTTATGAGATGATAAATAATAATAATAATAGTTCTTGAGCTGAAAAATCAACAAAATTATTTCTGATGGATGTGAGACTGAAGACTAAAGTAATCATGCTGAAAATTCAGCTTTGCTATCCCAAAAATAAATGTTTAAATTATATTAGTGCTATCAACTGATTAAAAAAAATAGCTAATGAATCACATATTTTTCTAAAATTAATTGTGATTAATCCCACCTAACATTAAAGTTTTTAAATATACTTTTATATTGCAGTGATTTCCCATTCAGTCTTTACATAAATTAAGAAACAAAGACAGTATTTTTTTTAGATTTGTTAAATATTTTTTTATGACTAAAGGTGAGTTTCTCTAGGAAACGGTTATTTTTGTTCCTAATATTCATCTATTAAATAGCCATTCAACATTACAGTATCATTGAGAGCTATCAATTTACATAACATTTATTAGACTTTACCTTTTTTATATAAAATTAATTGTAACTTTTAATTTAAGTCAGCTTAAAACAATCTTCACATAAACCCATTGTTTACCTGTGCCCTTCAGAAAGTAGGAAATATACAGAAATTGAATAAAGTTATCAAACATAATGTAATGCAAATAATATGTAGATGAATCCCTAAATCTACAAAAATGTTCTTTTCTTCTTTGATTAACAGATATCACAGCATCTAGGTTATTCGGTTTGTTTGGCTGCTATTACTTTTAAGAGCTGCCGCTCTGTGCTTTAATAAGTCAAGTCACTTTTATTTATATAGCGCTTGTAACAATACAGATCGTGTTAAAGCAGCCTTAAAGTATTAAATAGGAAAAGAGTGTGTAAATAATGCAAAAAGACAATAGTAAACGCTCAATTTTAAGCTGTACTTTTAAAGCTGTTAAACTGGAAAAATGTATTGCATGCATTTAACATGCTAATTTTGACAGCACAAAATTGTATTAAATCATTTTTTGTTAAGTTAGTTTGTATTTGTATCAGCCTTGCTGAGCATAAGACTTTCAAAAAAAAAAAAAAAGCCCTGCCGACTTCAGACATTTCAGTGGTAGTGTAGGTAATTACCAGACGTCATATTAGCTAGCTTTGTTCACAGGCTGATTCTATTTTAAGCAGATACTATATAAACCTTGAAATGGTTCGCTCTCCATTGTCTGTCTTGGTAGAGTCAGAAAGGAACGGGGGCCGCAGCGTGCATAACAGGAAGAATCTTGCGGCAGCCTTCCTGTGCCAGGAGGTTGACAAGCTCTCAGGGCGTGGCGTCAGGATTCAGTTATGGGAAAGAGAGAGAAAAAATAATAAAAGGAGGGTCTTTAGGTCTACGGGGGAAACGGTTAGCGGTCTGATTTCCTTCCTTCATTGGAACAGGTGCAGACATGTGAGTCCACCCACCTTACTGAATGAATGAGAGCTTGTGTGTGGGTGGAGCTTCAGCACTGCTTCACAGCTTGTCGGATTCCTGTTCCGTCTTGTTAAGAAGGAAATGGAATATAATTCCCTTTTTATATTGATTCGGTTGCCTCTCACTGACGCCACAGATCCTTAGTACTAACTGTACTCTTGGTACAATAGTGTTGATTGAAATTAACTGAAAGCACTACATCATTCTGACAGTGTGAAATCTTATACATGGTGCTAAGTTGTTAGGAACACATTCTGAAATTCTTGAGGGTTATTAAGAGCTTTGTGTCTACTAGCAGTAGAGTAAAATCAAAACAGGAATGGCCTTTTAAAGAATCTGTTGTGGCTCTTTATGTCTGTCAAGTCATAGGCAACAGAGTGAAAACAAAGAAATTACCTAAAAATGTGATACTTATGACTTAAAAAAAATGTTTTACAGTGCTTGATTGCCGTTGTCAGGATGGAAGTGCTATTAAAAGTGACAAATTGCAAATATAATTTAATAATTTTAAATTCCTACTTTAATTGGTTGATCAGAACAGCTCAATTCTGACAGAATATTTTTCTTTTCTCTTAAATATGAAACTAAAAGTGCCTTGTGGAAAGCTTTATAATGTACTTTCTAACTGTTCAAACTGCAAAGTTTGTGCTTTAATGCCCCCTAGTGAAAAATGTTTGTTCGTGTCAGCTGAAAATACTCTTATTGTTGCTTATGTCTCATTTGTGACCATGGAGCACAAAACCAGTCATAAGGGTTAATTTTTTAAATGTATGAAAGCTGAATAAATAAGCTTTCCTTTGATGTTAGGATAGGACGATATTTGGCCGAGATGCAACTATTTGAAAATCTTGAATCTGAGGGTGCAAAAAAATCTAAATATTGAGAAAATCGCCTTTAAATTTGTTTAAATGACGTTCTTAGCAATGCATATTACTAATAAAAAATAAGTTTTTATATATTTGATATACTTTTATTACAACAATTCAGTTTGAAGTTCACGTTGAAATTTCACTTCATATTTCAGTTTTAGTTTATTCCTCAGGTGTTTCATCATCACATCTTGAAAATATGCGACTACATTCACACTTCGTTCTCTTTGTATCTCCAGCTATCATTGGCAATTCACAGGAGGCCTACAAGGATGCCTTTGAAATCAGTAAGGCAGAGATGCAGCCCACACACCCCATTCGTCTGGGCCTCGCGCTCAATTTCTCCGTATTTTATTACGAGATTCTCAACGCGCCCGACCAGGCCTGTAAGCTTGCCAAAACGGTAAGGTTAACACACACCCACACGCAGGCTACTGAACAAAATATACGAGTCCTACCCACAATTATACTACTGTCAATTCAGTTATATGTCCATATCATATCACTCATCTTGTTCTTGCTTGATCTTTTTCTCCTAGGCTTTTGATGAGGCCATTGCAGAGCTTGATTCACTGAATGAAGAATCATACAAAGACAGCACATTGATCATGCAGCTGCTGCGGGACAACTTGACAGTGAGTTTCTCTTTAGTAGAAGGTTCAATTTAAAGGTGTGTTCACACTTTACATGTTTGGTTCAATTAAAATGAACTCTGGTGCGATTGCTCTGTTAGTGCGGTTCACTTGAGTAAGTGTGAACGCTGCTATCTGAACCTTGGTGCACACCAAACAAGCAGAGCGAGACGGGTGATGGAGTCTCAAAAAGATGGGTCTCGGTCCGCTTCCAAACGAACTCTGGTGCGGTTCAAATGAAATAAGAATGCAACATGAACCAAATACTTGGTGTGTATCCAAAACAAAATGAGGAGAGGGCAAACGTAGAACAACAAGGAGGTAAAAGAGCCTTTTATGAGGTCTTTGTGGTGAAAATAAAATCATATACACGCAACATAAACCACGCTTAGTCTAGCAGATTGCATTAAGTGTGTTGGGCTTAAAGCTGTATGTTGATATCATACACCCACAATGCATCTTTTCCTTTTGTTTGGAGTGTTTGGTGAGTTCCGTCATCAAAATATACGTCATTCAACCTGACCAATTCTGAATGTATCACTATGTCTTTAGGTTCGCGCTGTCGCGCTGTCAAAAATGCCAGTGTGAATGCTAAGCGGACCAGGACCAAATGTATAATTTTCCTTTTTGATCCAGACCAAATGAACCGAATTACAAGTGTGAACACACCCTAAGACCATGTAACACATTAATATAGTCTAGTTTTTAAATGCATTTTTGTGGACTATAGGTCACTGATAATTAAGGCCCATTCACACTAAAAATGATAACTATTAGCATCCACATCTGTGGATGATAACATTGTTTATTGTTAGCATGTGCTGGAGTTATGTCATCTGCTGCTTTAAAGGGATATTTCACCCAAAAATTTAAATTCTGTCATCGATTACTCACCCTCATGTTGTTCCAAATCTGAAAGACCTTTGTTCATCTTCAGAACACTGTTAAGGTATTTTTGATGAAATTCAAGAGCAAATTTCAGACCCTGCATACACATTCAAGCCATGTTCAAGGCCCAGAAAGGTAATGTTAAAATAGTCCATGTGACATCAATGGTTTAACCATAATTTTATGAAACTACGAGAATACTTTTTGTGCACATAGAAAACAAATTTATTCAACCTTTTTTTTTTTCTTCCATGTCAGTCTCGAAAGTACCACGAAGACTGACACGGAAGAGTGGAAATTGTTATTTAATTGTTATTTTTGTTTTTTGTTTTGCATGCAAAAACTATTCTCGTAGCTTCATAAAATTAGAATCAGAAACCTCTCGGATTTCATCCAAAAAAGAAAAAAAAAAAAAAAAAAAAAAAAAATATATATATATATATATATATTTATTTATTTATTTTATTAGATTTATATTTTAATACATGTCAATAAATATGTAGAGAGTTATGTAATTTATATAACATTAACCGAGCTTAATAAATGTTGTAGAAGTATTGTTCTTTCTTAGTTCACCCAAAAAGTTAAAAGGATAGTTCACCCAAAAATTAAAATTTGATGTGTGTCTGCTTACCCCCAGGGCATCCAAGATGTAGGTGACTTTGTTTCCTCAGCAGAACACAAACAAAGATTTTTAACAAAAACCGGTGCAGTCTGCCAGCCAAATAATATGAGTGGATGGGCACCAAACCTTTAAAAGTAAACAAAAACATGCACAGAAAAATCCAAATTACACCCTGCGGCTCGTGACGATACATTGATGTCCTAAGACACGAAACGATCATTTTTTGTGAGAAACTGAACAGTATTTATATCATTTTTTACCTTTGATACACAGCCACGTCCATCTGTCCTGAGCACGAGTTTAGCATCCGGCTCGTGACGTGTACGCGTTCTGGCGTAGTATACGCAAACGCCGGAAACGATCTGTCGCATGTATACGACACTCATCGTTTACACAGTGCACAGAGATTGTGGGTATAGCGGCTATTCAAAATGGTAATTACTTGTGCTTATCCTGATTGTTCAAAACGATTTAAAGCTAAAAGATTACGTTTGCTTGCGCAAACTCATCCGGGACTTTTCACTGATTTCCCCTTCCGGCGTTTGCATATACTACGGCAGAGCGCGTTCACATGTCACGAGCCGGATGCTAAACTCGTGCTCAGGACAGATGGACGTGGCTGTGTATCAAAGGTAAAAAATGATATAAATACTGTTCAGTTTCTCACAAAAAACGATCGTTTCGTGTCTTAGGACATCAGTGTATCGTCACGAGTCGCAGGGTTTAATTTGGATTTGTCTGTGCATGTTTTTGTTTACTTTTAAAGGTCTGGTGCCCATTCACATCCATTTTATGGCTGGCAGACTGCACCGGTTTTCGTTAAAAATCTTCGTTTGTGTTTTTCTGAGAAAACAAAGTCACCTACATCTTGGATGCCTTGGGGGTAAGCAGATAAACATCACATTTTCATTTTGGGGTGAACTATCCCTTTAATGGCTAACTAGGAGCAGATGTTAAGCTGTTCTAAGTAATGACTAACTAGTGTCCTCTCCTCCACTTTGCAGCTGTGGACTTCAGATAACCAGGGTGAGGGCGAGGACACCGAGGAGGGCCGGGAAAACTGAATCTGGCTCTGTCCGTCCTTCCCCTGTTATTCACCTGCCATCGTTCCAGCTCACCATCAACACTGAGACCACCTCATCGTCAACTTCTGTCTCTTTTAGTTCTTTTACTCTCGCGCCTTCCTTGCTTTCTTCCTTCCCTGTCATTGTGGGGTTTTTTTCTAAGAATTTGTGTAACGGGAGGTGGGTGGGAGGGGTAAAATGGGGGGCGGGGTGGGCATCGGGATGCGGCCGTGGCGGGGGACCGGGAGGGGGATGAGGTTCATCTGCTGTTAACCTTGTTTTCTCCGTGGGGAGCTCTAGGTTGTCGCATTAGCGTGGAAGAAATGTGGGTGAGGCAAGTTCTCTGCTCATGCAAAGTTGCAAGTTAAACCCTTTTGTTATTCGTATACTGTATGTAAATCTCTGTCGAGGAGTCATTTGTCATGGTCATTATGTACACCTGCAATTTAGCGTCTGCATTATAACAGCCCTTGTCTTCGAGTAGAGGTGGGGATAGCAGTGCTAGACTTTAGCTAGGAAAGAAGCAACGGCAGCGTCACATGGCATACAGTGAACTGCTCGCTCATGCGTCCTGCAAAACAACGGGCAAAAAAGTTGTTACATTCCATTTATTGTCACTTTCAAATTTCTTATTCCAGGCATTTGGTGCCCTGCAAATGGCATTTACTTATTCCCTGTTAATTACGAGGTATAGAGGACCCTAAGAACAAAGAGCACATAAGCTTGATACTGTTACCGTATGACTGTACAAGCAGAGCTGTAGGAAATACTAGTGTTGATTTAGTTTTCCAGTAAATGGTTTGTTTTTATTTTTGTTTTGTTTTTTTTCCTTTTCCATTAATTTTCTTTTGATACTTGCCTAATTTGCATGTGGCTATGAAGTAGTTAATATGGGGAGGAAAGGGAGTACTGTTGGGCTGGCTAGCTTTGTGTCATGTCTCTGGAATTTTCATACAGAACACCCAAGCATAAATGTTATTTGGAGGGAAAATATGTAATTTCATGTAAGTGGATTAAAAAATAATTTAACACAATGATTTTACTAATGTGGTGTTTTTTTTTCTTATCAAAATGTGATGTCTGACTATGGAAGCCTGTTTACATCACTGAATTAAAAAAAAAGTGACTATCTCACAATTATAACTTTTTGTTTTCTCGCAAGTGCGAGTTTACATCTTGGACTTGACTTTTTTTTCTCAAAATTGTGAGATATAAACTTAGTGAGTCATAAAGTCAGAGTTGTGAGATTTCTCTTTAGCGAGAAAGTCAGAATTGTGGGTTTTATAACTTTTGCAAATTTATATTCAGGGTGTCCGCGGGGTCTTAAAAAGTATTAAAAGTTGATAAATAAATTATGAGAAAATTAAGGCCCTTTTACGAGGTCTTACATTTTGTTCAAGCGTTGTCCAAAGTGTTTGACTCCAAAAAAGCATAAATATAATTATTTTCCTGTGAATATTAACAACTGAAGGGCGCGTCCGGCTGATGTCACGTAATTTGCGACAAACGCGGGAAGGTGATGTGACGCTCTCCACATGTAGCGAAAGCATAGAGCGAAACAGACGGCAAAATGGGGAAATGTAATTTGGGGAATCCTGGTTGGAGAAAGACGAGTTTAAACAGTGGCTGTCGCTGAAAACAACCGCGAGGCCTACTGTACGTATTGTAAAAAGAAAATTAGTATATCGTTGATGGACATAAACGCTGTAAAGTCCCACATGCAGGGTGCTAGCCTAGCCACAAGGCTGTTGTTGGCCGCAGAGAACAGCTGCAGCTGTCCATCGCCAGTTATTATGCACCACCAGCCACCAACTGTTTATTAACAACTGTTTATTAAGTTAAAGCAGTGGTTCTCAAACAGCGGTACGTGAGGTGACGGAAAGGGCTACGCGAACAAAATGCTGAGCTTTGCCATTCATTTAATTCTACCCCAATTTAAAGTAACATTAAAACCGAGCATATGTCTGACAAGCAAAATGCCGCTTTTATTATCAAACATCAAATTACCTCATCTCTTGCGCTCAAAACTGACTGTATTCACACCAGCAGCGCGCGTATAATAGGATACCAGAGTATGTAACTTAGCTTTAGAAAATCGCACTGCTGTTCATTGTGTCTTTATATATCAAGTATATTTGTAGCACTTAATAGCAAAGAATATTGACAGACTGTACATAAAGATCGATTTAAGAAACTCTCTTCAATACAGAAACATGCCCTGTGTGAGTTATTTTTCATGTTTAAAATACGAGCAAGAACGCCATTTTCTCTGAATATCCAAACAATTGCAATTGTTGATTTTATATAACAGTTAAACAAAAAGGTAACATTAAGTGAGCATTTTAAACACAATATTGTCAATATTGTTTGTTTTATTTTTCAACAAATCGATAGTTGCAACCAGTGGTGTAGTGGAGTACCCACTTCTTTATCAGGCAGCTTTGCGCATATCCACTTCAATCCTTCTGATGCATTAGCCAAAATCATGACAGTCCACCACATCCAGTCATATGTGAATAAATGCAAATAATTGCTTAAAACACTCAGTAAAGACAGTGATGATGCGGTCAGGACCGTGGCGCGGCTTGCTTTGAATATGTTTGGTGATTGCGCTCGCGCCAGCTCCGTGTCTCGCACCCCAGCCTGTTCATACGCTAGAGCATGTCAGGAAGGGCGCGCAAAGTAAAGTAATGGTAAAGTTGTCATTATTATCGATTACTGATTTAAATGAGTGTATAACGAAAACAATACCTTACAAATAAAAAGAAGCAGGTGAATGAAGCGTATACCCACTTCTTCAGGCACCACTACACCACTGGTTGCAACGAAATCCGCAACAGAACTGGTGTGTGTCTCCAAGCAACCGCGGTGTTTTGTTAATGAAGAAATCTGCAGCTTTGAACGATTCGGAGAGCCGTTCGCTTCGCTTTACTGAATGAATGAAATACGCGACGCCTCACTCACAAAAAAGCAATAAATAATGACTGCCGCCACCTACTGGTGATATTAGCTATAAATCTAGTCACTTAATTTTGTCATTATTTATTGCTTTTTTGTGACCTTGGACCACAAAAACCAGTCATAAGGGTATTTTTTTTAAATTGAGATTTATACATAGTATGAAATGGTGTATTCCACCATTTCCATTGATGTATGGTTTGTTAGGATAGGACAATATTTGGCTGAGATACAACTATTTAAAAATCTGGAATCTGAGGGTGCAAAAAAATATCAAAATATTTAGAAAATCACCTTTAAAGTTAAAAAATTAAGTTATTAGCAATGCATATAATTATTAATAAAATAACGTTTTGATATATTCACAGGACATTTACAAAATACATTCATGAAACATGATCTTTACTTAATATCCTAATGATTTTTGGCACAAAAGAAAAATCTATAATTTTGACCCATACAATGTATTTTTGGCCACTGCTACAAATATACCCATGATGCTACTTAGGACTGGTTTTGTGCTCCAGGGTCATATATTAATAATACACTTAATGGAATGTTAAGAATATGACATAAAAGATGCCTCTATAAAAAGTAAAAATTCATGTGTAAATCAATTTAAAGGGGGAAATTTTATCCCTTAAATACTGTGGGGGTACTCTGAAGAATGTTAAATGCCCCAGGGGTACGCCACTGTAAAAAGTTTGAGAACCACTCAGTTAAAGGTTTGGTACTGATTAGAACTTGAAGTGGCGATGAGGTCTTAAAATATTCTGAGAAGGTCTTTAAAAAGTATTTAAAAAAGGTATTGAAATTACCTTTAGGATTCCTGCATATACCCTGATATTGCAATTCTGAATTGCGAGATATAGGCTCGCGTTTGCAAGAAAGTCTGCGAGAAACTCGCAATTTTGACTTTTATAACTCCCATTCTTGCAATTCTGACTTTATAACTTGCAACTGAAAATGTATTTCTCACAACTGTAAAACAGCAAGATTCGTGAGTTTGTACAAAAATAAGTCGCAATTAATGTTCAGTGGCAAAAACAGGGTTCCATAGTCTGACCGTATTAAGATGTAAAATCATGTAAATCGGATGTAAATGCATTCAGAGAAATGCATTCTTGGCATCCTAAAATCATAATTTAGGCCTAACCTAAAAATAGTCATCAGAGAAAAATATAAGTGTTTTGATTATATATGCTTTTATTTAGCAAGGGCACAATAAATTGATCAAAAGTGATGTGAAAGATATTTAAAATGTTACAAAAGATTTTATTTCTAGTAAATACAAATCTTGTATATTATACATGAACATATATACCTCTCCTGATCCCTTCCCCCCTCTCTCACACTTTGCTTCCTGCCTGTCTACAATATTGTCCTAAGCTAATAAAAGGCAAAAAAGTAAAACATACATATATTGCAATAATATTTCACAATATTACTGTATTTTATATCAAATTAATGCAAAAAAAAAAAAAAACGTCTCACTAACCCCAAACTTTTAAAAGAGTTTAATATATTACATATATTAATGTGTGCAAAAGTCCCAAAATGAGATGTAACATGAAGAGATTGCGTTGAGATCATCAGATTTCATCTCCTTTGTCCACAACAATTCAGAGGCCCAAGGCATAAGGATTTGTGCAACAATCTATTAGTGTATTGAAACTTAAGTCCAGGTAGAAACCTAAATCTATACCCTCTTGAAAAGAAAATAATCAGTAAACATCTGTACACTGTTACACCCGTCTCTCAGGGAATAGGTTGTTCTGACCAAAGATATGCAAGTTCAAGGGGAGACACTGCAGGCAAAAACACTATTATTGCATGCACCTGTCAAGTTTGAGATTTTGGACTTTTTGCTTTTTCATAAAGGGTTTTTTTTCAGTCTAGTAGAAAGAAAACATCCAAAAGGCAACGTTAAGTGTTTGTTTTATAGCACTTGATCTTTTTTATTTTTATTCCTGACTATATCCTGAAGGTTTTTACAAAGGGATTTGTTCATATATAATTTGCTTGATTTTATACATTTTATTTCCCCCAAAATGATAAAAAAAAAAAAAAATGCAATTTTCTGCCTGTTCTAAGTATTTTCTGAATTGGAGTGACAAAATGAAATACCCAAAATTCCCTCTGTGAAAAAACATTTGACTCTAATATGTCAAAAAAAAAAAAAAAATTAAACAAGAATTTTGAAACTGATTTCATCCAGTGTTGTTTTTTTTTTTGTACTGGAAATGTATGCAAATGAGCACATATTTAATTAAATAATGACTCATTTGCATATTAAAACCTAATATTTGTACAAAAAAAATTAATACAAATACAAAAAATGTTTGCAATTATCAACATAATCAACTTGGTAAGTAAGGTGATATTAGATATTTTTACCCTATTCACCTGCAGTGTCTTGCCTTAAAAAACAAACAAATAAACAAAAAACATTTAAAAAATCGAATAATATGGAAATTATCAGAGTAAAATACAGTTACTGGCTATTCCAAAATCTGTCTATATCTGTTTTTGTGAATATTGCGAAAGAGAGGCAAAACAATTAATAGCCTAAATAAAATTTCAGTAGGCCTATACACAATCAGCAACTTCTTACTTCGTAGGATTTAGGCATTAACAACATCATTTGTAATCAACCGATATAACCAACATGTAAGAATGTTGACTGGATTTATTACTTAGTGAAACTGAAACCTCAGAGAATTATAACAGCTAAAGCTATTGCGTACATCAGAATCCCCAGCTGAAAGAAGCGGCTCGCGGTGGCGGTTTGAGCGCCGTTACAGAGATGTCCTTTACAGCAGCTCTGATCCGCCGCTACGTTGGACTGACTGGACTGGCCGATCTGGGTGGACAGATCACCCCTGCAAAAACTTTCAGTCGCACATCCTCTCATCGTCATCATCTGGACATCACTATTGACTGTTGAAATATTATAGGGTAAGTTTAAGGGAACAATTATGATCACAAGCATTCTGTTATTCTGAGAGGAAAAAATGCTGTTACGAAACCTTTGGACAACAATGACACAAAACAGTCTCATTTGGGTCAGTGAGCTTTGAAATACGAAACGGTTTCATTGCCTGCAGACTGCAGTGCTGAGCAGAAGCAACTCTCGACTCCTGTGACAAATTGTTGTTGTCAGAAATACCCTTAAGCTCATATTGTATCTCATATTTAACCAACAGTTTTAAAACAAACCAAAGTTGTCTAATGCAGTCGAATAGTTATAGCCTACACTACTGTTCAATAGTGTGGGGTCATTCAAATTGGTAATGTTTTTAAAATAAGTCTCTTATGCTCATCTAGACAGCATTTATTTGAAATAACTGTCATATTGTGAAATATTATGGATATATATTTATTTAAATTAACTTATGGACATTTGTACATTTTATGAGTGTGGCTTCTGGTCTCATCTGCGTCCAGCTATTTTTTAGATGTACAAAACAGCCTGTTTTCCTGCTTGATATTGCAAATTGGTGTGTTTCACCTTATTAATGTATTATCTTAATTATGAATACACTGGTTTGTAGTGCAAACAGTTTTACCATTTACTGTACATTGTTATTCTTCGCGTTACTTATACTGAACCGGAAGTCTCACCCAGGCTTACTTACACAATGAGGAAAAAAGTGGATATTTATTTATTTCTTAGCTAAATTATTTATGACTTCAATGCTAAATTTGTAGCAGAATTTGTTTTCACATAATCCTTCAGAAATCATGGTTGATTTGGTGCTTAAAGGGGTCATCAGATGCCCATTTTCCACAAGTTCATATGATTCTTTAGGGTCTTACAGGAACACTCCATTTTATTTTATTTTTTTGGAAATAGGCTCATTCTCCAACTTCCCCCGAGTTAAGTTGAGTTCTACCATTTTGAAATCCATTCAGCCGTTCTCCTGTTCTGGCGATATCACTTTTAGCATAGTCTCAGCCTCAGACGTCACACCCACGGAACGTTGGCTAAACGTCTGATGCATATGGTAACTGGAAACATTTCAGGAATGTCGAAGTCGTCATCTGATTAGTTGAATTTGATTGGATTTCCGGGAGACTCGAGTGTCGCGTTTATTTTCAGTCCGCCGGGAAACAAAGCGCAGACTGATTTACTCTGCCTTTTGCACAAAATAGCAGCTTCACATTTTCCGCCGGTATTAGTACACGATATAACTACAGAAGAGTCAAGTTTTAAATAGGAAAAATATTAAAACTCGTTGGTCATTTTTGAACGCGATGCTATTGGTCTAATAGGATTCAATGATCTATGCTAAGCATCGCCAGAACAGGAGAACAGCTGAATGGATTTCAAAACAGTAAAACTTAACTTATTATCGGGGGGAGTTAAAGTGGAGTGTTCCTTTAATAAAAATTCTGTAATATACTTTGGTTAAGAATTTTCAATAGTAGTGTAAAAAACACGCTTTTACACTGTCACTGTATGGCCCTTTAAATGCAAATGAGCTCTGCACACTCCGCCCCTCTCTGCCTGGGACTTGATGTTTACTTTAGCCACGTTTAGCCGTGTTTAGCAGCGTTTAGCCACATTTATCAGCGAAACTTGCCAACAAGTACATTATTAAGAAAGGCCATTTCCAAAGATGCATAAAAGAACCCTTATACTCACTTCTGCTGTGGGTGAAGCTGCATCAGGAACGATTTGCACAAACATTGGCATGCTTATGTAGATGGGAATTTGCGCTTTCATTTTAAAAACAAAAGTAACGTAAAACCTCTGCATCTTTAGTGGCTCAGATGTCGGGAGTAAATGACTGCTATGTTCATTATTACATCCAACAACAGAACACCTCAATCGCTCAATCTGAGACATTCTTGTTTTCCTCTGAGTCACACAATGGCGATCGGAGTCAGACTGTTTCAGCTCAGTGAGGGCGGGTCTAAGGTAAGGTAATGTCAATCTACTATTGTGGGAGTGGCCTCTGTTTGTGTGCCGTCACAATGACAAGAAGCTGAGAATGACCTGATTTTAAAAAGGGAATATTACTTTTAAAGATTAAAAAAATACCTCTGGGTTTCAAAAATCTTACTGACTTTTAAACAGTGGTGTTTAAAGACATTTATGAACATTTATGAATATTATTATACATTATTAAATGTAAATGATTTATTATACAAAAATTGTTGATTATTATGAATTAGGTTTTTATTTTTATATTACATATCCTCAATATCAGATTATAGATTTTTCTTTAATAAATGAGTATAAATCTGACTGTGAAGACTTTGTCTTATCTTACCTGTTGCTTTGATACAATGATCTTCCTCCCCAACACAAGGTAAAGTTGCTGTACATTCTTCTCCATTGCAAGTGAAGCAGTGGATTCCATTTGGGGTCATTTTGGGTAGTTCTATGAAATATGCATAGTTAATGAAACACAATATGCTGTACTCGACTGGAAGTAAATCATTTGAATTAAGTATGTACATCTTATTCTCAAAAAAGAATATTAACCGTACCTATTTCAGTCTGGGTATTGCACAGGGTAGTACTGCAGCACTGATTGTTGATGACTATTCTTGTAATTCCAAAGTTTGCCGTCGCAGCCACGCATTGATGACTTGCAGAGCAGTTCTTCATAATCATGTCAGCCAATGTGTTGTTTCCTACAGCAGAAATGTACATTAGCCTCATTTTTAAAACCAAAAAGTAATATACTATTTCATTTTAAAGTCTGCCTAAAACTTACCCATATACGATGTGGTTCTCATGGTCCCGCACTGACCAACAGGACACTCCACTTTAGTTTCAGTGCATTTCATTGATGTCTCAGGTATGCACTGATAGCAGGTCAAGGAATGTACTGAAAATAAGCAAATTTTTATGCGCAACCAATTTCAATAAATGACTTAAAACAAGGCACATACAGTTCAAGTCAAAAGTTTACATACACCTTGCAGAATCTGCAAAATATTAGTTATCTTACCAAAATAAGAGGGATTATACAAAATGCATGTTATTTTTTATTTAGTACTGACCTAAGTAATATATTTCACATGAAAGATGTTTACACATAGACCACAAAAGAAAATAATAGTTGAATTTATAAAAATGACTGTTCAAAAGTTTACATGCGCTTGTTAGTACAGTGTTGTTAGCTGAATGATCCACAGCTGTTTTTTTGTTTTAGTGACAGTTTTTCATGAGTCCATTGTTTGTCCTCAACAGCTGAACTGCCTGCTGTTCTTCAGAAAAATCCTTCAGGTCCCATAAATTCTTGTTTTTTCAGCATTTTTGTGTATTTGAACCCTTTCCAACAATGACTGTATGATTTTAAGATCCATCATTTCATACTGAGGACAACTGAGGGACTCATATGAAACTATTACAGTAAGGTTTAAATGCTCACTGATGCTCCAGAAGGAAACAATGCATTAAGAGCCAGGGGTGTAAACTTTTGAACAGAATGAAGATGTGTACATGTTTCTTATTTTGCTTACATTTCATATATATATATATATATATATATATATATATTTTTTTTTTTTTTTTTTTTTTTTTTTATTAAATGTTTTCAGATGTGAAAAGATGGATCCCAAAATCATAATGTCACTGTTGGACAGGGTTAAAATACACGAAAATGCTGAAAAACCAAAGAATTTGTGGGACCTGAAGGAATGCATGCAGTTTAACTGTTCAGGACAAACAAGGGATTCATGAACAACTATCACTAAACAAAACAACAACAACAACAACAACAACAAAACCCAGCTGTGGATCATTTAGGTAACAACACAGTATTAAGAAGTAAGTGCATGTAAACTTCTGAACAGGGTCGTTTTTATAAATGTAAATCTATTATTTTCTCATGTGGACTATATGTAAACATATTTTATGTGAAATATCATATCCAGGCCAGTACTGAATAAAAAACAATATGCATTTTGTATGATCCCTCTTATTAAAATATGTAAACTTTTGAAAATTATATAAAGCAAAGTGATGTTTAAGTTTCCTACATTTCTTACTACAAAAAATCAGTTCAGTAACTCTTATTTTGATCTAAAATCCCTGTTTTAACACAGTTCTCTGTTACACAATACATTATAGAAGCACTACAAAATTATATCAAACATACTTAACATCAAAATATGCGTAAAGAAAAATTCCAACAATTACCTTTGCAGAAAAGTGTACTCATGAGAATAAAGAGGAGAGGCTGTGCCATTTTGATCTGAGTTCAGACTGAGATGAGAAGGGAGGGACAGGATAATACATCCCTCAGCCTGTGAAGAAATATATAACATGGCGAAACTGATACTGTCCCTCAAAGAAAAAAAAAACCTGTTGCCAACATGTCACACAACTTTCTTCAAAGGTGAATATGAAAACTTCAAACTTGTTGGTTTATTAATCAATTCTGGTATGATGGTAATATGCAGTATGTGTGTGTTAGAGATTGAGAAAGCATGTTTTATGATATATTTTATGTTTTTAAGTAGAGATAACAAAAAAGACATAGGGGAAAAGGAGGGAATATGATCAGGATGACTGATGAGAATGACTTCAGCCTGTATCCCTGTGGGAACAGTTTATGCTCAACCTGCACTGAGTAGTTTTATTGTCTGAAGTTAATGTTAGTGTGCTGTGGTAACATGGCCTGCAGCTTGTCACTATGACTGACTATAGAATTTAGGTTACATTAATTTAAAAGGAATAAATAACAAGGAATAAATCCTGGTGTATAGGTCGTTTTGTGTAAACAAAAGAAAATTGTTACATTTTGCTCTGAAGCAAAACATGTAAGCAGGGAGTAAATCAGAATATCATGCAAACACATAATTCTGTCTAGTTAAGAATTACGTTAGATGTTAAATATTTTTTCAAATATTTAAAAAAATACTATTTAATATTTAATATTTTTAATGCACTATAGCAATGGTTCCCAGTCTTTTGCATTTCAAGGTCCCACTTTATGAAAATGAGTAGAGCCCCTTTACTGATATGTACCTCTGTTATTTCTGTTGTATTAATAATAATAATAAAAACACATGATGTCAGTTTAATTTTATACATCTTTATTTTATTTTTTAACATTTTATTTTAATTTTTAAAACCAAAACTATTAAAAATATGAAATATTTCTTTTCATTACAGGCCTGCATTGAAGCCTTTCTTTATCAAATAATGCTACAATCGTAGAAGTTTACAGTAATAGGACTGTAATTATGGCGACAAGAATTAACGTTGGTAGCTTCTTCAGTCCCTCTACTGATATTTTTGACTGTCAATACACAGTTTGTTTTTAATGTTACATTTTCATGTCACATGGAAATTAGTTTTAGTCTTTGAAACCTTTAAATGTCGTTTTTTTCATGATATGATATAAATTTTTATTTTAGCCTAGAATTTACATTCACTTTTGTAGGCTGGCTGAGAGTCCTGGTTAACCCCTGTAGAGTAAGCCAATAGCAGCTATATACAGTGCAAATAGTCCACGCTATGAAACTGTTTACATGAGTATAGTCAAATGACAGATATATACATAAAGATGGAAAACAAGATCATTTTGAACAGTCTGGAGAGTAAGGAAAGCGTCTTTAAAAGTATCCCACATCTATAAGGTCCCTTCCACCACCACCAGAGGTCTCCATCTCCTCAATGGGACATTTTTACGTGTCCTACAGCTTTTTGCGTTTCCATTTCCATTTGCTATATAATAAATATAATAAAGTTTTTCATTTGTAAATTTTATCGGATTGACTTCCGGTCTTATCTGCGTCCCAGCTAATGTTAGCTGTAGGCTAGAAAACAGGTCGTTTTGCTGTTAGATACTGCAAATTTGTGTGTCTTACCATATTATTTTAATGTAGCTACTATTTGAGTTATGAACACACAGGTTTGTAGTGCAAACTGTTTTACTGTTTACTGCAGTTATT
>NC_133369.1:29303833-29473097 GCF_049309525.1 Garra rufa
TATCAAAACTTAATTTTGATTAGTAATATGCATTGCAAAGAACTTCATTTGGATAACTTTAAAGGTGTTTTTCTTAATATTTAGATTTTTTTGCACCCTCAGGTTCTAGATATTCAAATAGTTGTATCTCGGCCAAATATTGTCCTATCCTAACAAACCATGCATCAATGAAAAGCTTATTTATATCAGCTTTTAGATGATGTGTAAACCTCAGTTTAAAAAATCTGACCCTCATGACAGGCTTTGCGGTCCAGGGGCACATATTAAAAATGCTGTAGTATATATATGTATATACATAAATACAAACATCAGTAATATTTTTTATATATTTTGTAATATAAATTTCAGAAATAAAAAAAATGTGCCAAACATATGTCACAAATGGCTAGTAGTCCTATCCTATATGCATACATTTTCATAACAATGCAAATGTCATTACATGTTTACATGTTTAGTTTTTACCTATTTTTGCATTTTTCTGTGACTCTGACCTTTTTAAAAACACTGCTGCTGAGACTTTCAACGTATACGTATGCTGTGATTTTCATAAAGGTTACCTAAAGCTTTCTATTGTCACAATATGTTTTTATTTTATCTTTTGAAAAAGATGGTCATTAAATCATGAAAGTGAAACTTTTAATCATGAACGTGTCAAAATGTTTTAATTATTAAAGTATAATTATATTAAAAAACATATATATTATTATAATTATTATTATTATTTTGTATGAGTTAGCTTGGTAACTTTAGAGAGATTTGCTGAAGTTAAAATTAATACAAATAAAATTAAAAAGTTAATAATTGTTCATTCATTCGGTTTTTGGCCTCCATGATAAACGTTTTTTTTTTTCATGAAATTAAATCACTGGCCAAAAGAGGCTATTTACAAAATGAATGGCAAATATACCGACATTCTAACATTATTTAAACTAGATAGATTAAACCAATTGAAGCAGATACAGGATATGCACGATACAATCTAGGTGCCCATTAAACAATACAGTGCAGCTAATAATTATATTTTATTTATAAAATACAGCTGTATTTTTATGTAGCTTGAATGCCAATGCGATTTTATGAAATAAATGATCGGAACCAAAAAACGAATTGCGTTTCCTCATCGACCTATTTTCGGGTTCGTACCGTTTCGTTCACACAACAGTCTGGCACCTGCAGACGCTGACATCTATTAAAATACTACTACATTACAAAAGGAAGATAAATGAGCTATTTTGCTACATAGATACATCATGTAAGTCGACTAAGACTGTTTATTCATTCATTTGTAAATTGGCTGTCGACAGTCCAAAGACAGTCAGCTATTAGTCTTGAAATTGTTTTGATATGTGATGTTACTGCTTAATGAAACACTATAAACGTTAGAATGGTAAATGTTCGTTTTGAACATTAGCAAACTGCTCTAAAAGTGTTCCAAAATAGCCATATTAGTAAGAAGGCCAGCGGTCAATAGTGGTATTTATCAAGCAAGCATGTCGGAGTCCGGTCACAGTCAGCCCGGTATGTACGGACAGGGAAGGAGGAGGAGGAGACGGCGAGACCGAGACCCAGGACCACCGGGTCAAAACCTCTCCGGCCCCAGTCGGGATCGAGACTATGTTCCCCGTGAGCGCAGGGTGAGATTGTGTATCAAAACACGAGGAACCCCAGTGTTTTAGTGACTAAAATGTTAAGCTTGTATGATATTATATTATGTATTCTCAGGATGGCAGTGAGGAACCTACAGGACCTCTTCTACAGAAGACTCCCATTATTCTTGCTAAACCACCTGGAGAGCGAGTAAGTGTATCATTTATTTTTATCCTACACAATCTAATAATACAAGTAAATGTTTTATTCTTGCTCTGGTTTGTTTTGTTTAAAGTATTGATGAATCATACTGTCTTTATTTGGTTTCAGTCCAAACCAAGTGCTCCAGCAAGTGGAGCCCCATCTTTGGAAAAGCCGATCATGCTTATTAAAACCAGAGATGAAGGTGGGAAACCTGGGAACACACCTGATGTGGCTCCTTCGGTCTCAGGTGCAGGAACTGCCAAACTGGAGAGGGAAGGCCAGCGGCCGACCCAACCTGTGTATCAGATCCAGAACAGAGGCATGGGCTCAGCTGCATCCGGTGGAGCTGTGGATCGTCAGTTATATTCTTAAACTTTTCTTTATAATTACAGTGGTAGTTGCAGTGCAAAGTTTTACACGTGAGCTATAAAGGAATTCATCCAAAAATAAAAATTTGCTTTAAAAATCTCCTCCCCCTTATGCCATCCAAGATGTAAATGAAGCAGATTGGAACAGATTTGGAGAAATTCTGCATTACATCACTTGCTTACCAATGGATCCACTGCAGTGAATGGGTGCCGCCGGAAAGAGACTTCAGACAGCTAATAAAAACATCACAGTAATCCACAAGAAATCATCATGACTCCAGTCCATCAATTAAAAATTTAAATTCTGTTATTAATTACTCATCCTCATGTTGTTCCAAACCTGTAAGACCTTCATCTTCGTAACACAAATTAAGGTTGAATCACTGATGTTACATGGACTATTGTGTCGATGTTCTTGTTATCTTTTTTTACCTTGAACATAGTAGGACCATTGCTATCTGTGGATTCGGATTTCATCAAAATAATCTTAATTTGTGTTCTGAAAATGAACGAAGGTCTTATGGGTTTGGAATTACATAAGGGTAAGCAATTGATGACACAATTTTCATTTTTGGGAAACTATCCCTTTAATGTCTTGTGAAGTGAAAAGCTGCATGTGTTTATTAAACAAATCCATCAAGACATTTTTTAACTTAAAATCGTTGCTTCTGTTTGTATGGATTGCTTTTCACTTCACAAGTCATGAATTAATTGGCTTAACAGCACCATTCTGGCGGCACCCATTTGCTGCTGAAGATCCATTGGAGAGCAAATGATGTAATGCTAAATTTCTCCAAATTTGTTATAATATATCTAGGATGACCTGAGGGTGAGTACATTTTCAGCAAACTTGTGTGAAAACAGTTCCTTGAAACCTTATTATGTGTTTTACGTTAAAAAAATTCTGTGGTGAACAATTCATTATATTTCACCTTATGATTTTTAGCTGTGATTGGCCAAACTAAGCTCCTCCCCCCTGAGAAGATGAAGCACAGTATTAAACTGGTGGATGATCAAATGAATTGGTGTGACAGCGCTATGGAGGTATGGGCAGTTTTATTGTTAATGCTGATATGTTTTGTATCCTTTGCACTATATAAGTGCGTAACAGTCAGGTGAATGTATGCTGAATGTGTGTTTCTTATGTATCAGTACTTGCGAGACCAAACGGATATGTTAGTAGTGGGAGTTATTGGGCTACAAGGCACTGGAAAATCCACAATCATGTCTCTCCTCTCTGCAAACAGCCCCGAGGAGGACCAGAGGTTAGTTCATCATCAGCAACCTGGTTTACCACCTATTTATTTGCCTTTCCACTGTTTCCATTGTTATTGCATTTCACCTAATGACTCTCCGTTAAACAGGGCGTATGTATTCAGAGCTCAGACGCAGGAGATCAAGGAGAGAGCTGGGAACCAGAGCAGTGGAATTGATTTCTACATCACTCAGGAGAGGGTCATCTTTCTGGACACCCAGGTCAGACTGTAGGGTCACGCAGATCAGTGCTGTTTTCTGTTTTCATGTATGTTCTTGATAAACTAATAGTCATTTTCTTCTGCAGCCAATTTTAAGCCCCTCTATTTTGGATCATCTCATTAACAATGACCGCAAGCTTCCACCTGAATACAACCTCCCACATACGTATGTAGAGATGCAGGTGAGTTCAAAGCAATGCTACTAAACACTATGCCATGTGATATTTTACATATAATGTTGTATATTAATTTAACATAATAATATGTATTAATAATTACTGTGTCATGTATTCATATTATTGATTGTCACATAGACGTAACAAATAATATTCTATACCTAATTTTCATGTACCATTTCAAAATATACACATAATTCTACTTTACAATTTTTTTCTGTAGTGTTCAATTAAACTGAAATTCTCCCTTTTTCTTTTTCCTATTTGGTTTAGTCTCTTCAGATCACAGCCTTCCTCTTTACCGTATGTCATGTTGTGATTGTGATTCAGGACTGGTTCACTGATATCAACTTATACAGGTAAAAGTGTCATTGTAGGTTTCAATAATAATGGCATGGAAATAAATCAGCATACAATTTGAACATTTTAATTAGCCTTTTTTTTGCTTTTTCAAAATTTTGGGATATGTAAGATTTGTAATGTTTATAAGGCTGCGTTTGTTTAAACAAAAATACAGAAAAAACAGTTATATTGTGAAATGTTATTACAATTTTAATTTTGTATTTTAATGTACTTTAAAAAATAATTTATTTCTGTTATGCAAAGCTGAATTTACAGCATCATTACTCCAGTCTTCAGTGTCACATGATCCTTAAGAAATCCCCTAATATGCTGATTATTAATGTTGGAAACACCTAAATGTTTTATTCTCACAATAATCCTGAAAAAAGTTTCACAGGTTTCAAAAAAAAAAATCCAACATTAATAATAAAATCAGCATATCAGAATAATTTCTGAAGGATCATGCGGCACTGAAGACTGGAGTAAGAGCTGAAGAAATTTTAGCTTTGCATCACAGAAATAAATTATATTTTAAAGTATATTAAAATAGAAACCATTCGTTTAAATTGCAATATTAATTTATTAATACTTTAATAAATAATTTCACAATATTACAGTTTTTTATGTGTTTTGATCAAATAAAGGCAGCCTTGGTGAGCATAAGAGACTTCTTTTAAAAACATTAAAAATCTTACTGATCGCAAACTTTTGAACAGCAGCTCTGTGTGGCATAAAACCTACAGCTCTGTCTGTAAGCAGGTTTCTGCAGACTGCTGAGATGCTGAAACCCTCGACTCCATCTGCCAGTCATGACAGCACCGGCTCCTCAGGGGCAGATGATGGCTCTGAGTATTACCCTCACATAGGTCAGAAAACTTTTATTATTTCTGAATCATTTACTAAGCTATAATGGATTGTCCTTTCACATTCTTTCAATTTTCATTTTTTCCAGTTTTCTTGCAGAACAAAGCGAGGAGGGAGGAGTTCTGTCCACGAAACCTGAAAAAGATGCATATGGCTGTTGACAAGCTTATGGCCCATTCCCATCTAAAATATAAAGGTTAGTCCACTTGACATGACATTAAACATGTTCATAAACCCCACATTGTTTGGTGTTCAATTGACTGACTTGTTTTTTTCCTGTTGTAGGCACATTATCCATGCTGGATTGTAACATATTCCCGGGACTGAATCGAGATTACTTGGAGACAGAAGTCAACCTTTTCCTTTTGCCTATGATGGAGAATGATGGGGAAGATGCTTTAACAAGAGCAGGTCAGAAAATAGTTATTGTTGTTAAGCAACATTTTAAAACTGTAGAATCACTATTATATTATTTCACTAAAATAAGAGGGATCATGCAAAATGCATGTTATTTTTTATTTAGCACTGACCTGAATTCACATAAAAAATGTTTACATACAGTTCACAAGAGAAAAGAATAGTTGAATTTATTAAAAAATGACCCTGTTCAAAAGTTTACATACGCTTGATTCTTAAAACTGTGTTGTTACATGAATGATCCACAGCTGTTTATTTATTTATTTATTTTTTTAGCGATAGTTCTTCATGAGTCCCTTGTTTATCCTGAAAAGTTAAACTGCCCACTGTTCTTCAGAAAAATCATTCAGGTACCACAAATTCATTGGTTTTTTAGCTTTTTGTGTATTTGAACCCTTTCCAACAACTGTATGATTTTCCATCTTTTCACACTGAGGACAACTGTTACAGAAGGTTCAAATGCTCATTGATGCTTCAGGAGGAAACACAATGTATTAAGAGTTGGGGGATTTGAAGATCAGGGTCAATTTAACTGTCTTTTGGGGATCTTGTAAGTATCTTCTGTAGCTTCTGAAGGGCAGTACTAAATGAAAAAAGTATGATATTTCGACAAAATAAGAAATGTGCACATCTTCGTTCTGTTCAAAAGTTTTCACCTCCGCTCTTAATGCATAATTTTTCATTCTGAAGCATCACTGAGTGTTTGAACCTTATGTAATAGTTGCATATGAGTCCTTCAGTTGTCCTCAGTGTGAAAAGATATATCTTAAAATCATACAGCCATTGTTGGCAAGGATTCAAATACACAAAAATGCTGAAAAAACAAAGAATTTGTGGGACCTGAAGGATGTTTCTGATTAAAAGTGGGCAGTTTAACTGTTCAAGGACTTACAAGGGACTCATGAACAACTATCACTAAACAAAACAAACAAACAAACAAACAAACAAAAACAACAGCTGTGGCTCATTCAGATAACAGTATAGCATTCAGAATCAAGCATATGTAAACTTGTGAACAGGGTCATTTTTATAAATTCAGCTATTATTTTTCTCTTGTGGACTGTATGTAAACTTATTTTATGTGAAATATCTTATTCAGGTTGGTATTAAATACAAAATAACATGCATTTTGTATGATCCCTCTTATTTTGGTAAAGTAATTAACATTTTGCAGATTCTGCAAGGTGTATGTAAACTTTTGACCTCAACTGTATTTCAAGTAACTAGTTAAAAAGTGAGTCATAACCAAATATGTTCCTCTCGAGACATTTTCTATTTTTTATGCAAATAGCTCTTTAAAATGATACTTTGTTGAATCTGCTAACTTAAGTTGCATTGGATCTGTATCTTTTGTGCACCAGGTTCAGGTCCCCCTCTTTTCTCTCTGCTGCCTGGTTACAGAGGTCATCCCAGCTTTTCATCACTGGTTTCGAAATTCCGAAGTCAGATCTTGGCTATGTCCCGCAGTCAGCTCTCACACACAATCCTCACTGAGAAAAACTGGTAAGGCACACCCTGACACACTGTTCTTCCTTTTGAAACTGAATTATGTCCTTTTTCATTTTTTTTTTCAACAGTTTGAAATAAATATTCCAATTAAGAAAGTATATGTACATTTGAGGATAATGAATGACTGCATGTGTTTTTACAGGTTTCACTATGCGGCTAGAATTTGGGATGGTGTCAAGAAATCATCTGCGCTCTCTGAATATAGCCGACTACTCTCATAGTCATGATGGCCTTACAATACATGAGAGATCACTGTTAAAGAAGACTGGGCTACTGCTTGGATGATTTCAGACAAAAGGCTGTTCTCAAAGAGAAGATTGGCCACAGAAATGCAGTAGCGCTCAATGAGGTTTAACCATCTTCCTCTGTGAGGTCTGCACCACAGCAGAGGAGTGCTTTGCGGTTTGGGAGTTGTGCATGAGTTGGTTGTTTTATGAAAATTAGC
This sequence comes from Garra rufa, assembly GCF_049309525.1. Classification (NCBI taxonomy): domain Eukaryota; kingdom Metazoa; phylum Chordata; class Actinopteri; order Cypriniformes; family Cyprinidae; genus Garra; species Garra rufa. The sequence goes on from NC_133369.1 coordinate 29,311,221, forward strand.
AGGTGCCTGCCAGGGTCCATTCCGTCATGTGTTTAACTCGTTGTTATTGCAAAAGATAGTATGCAAAGATTCAGTGATGTAATGTGCAGAAGCCTTTGATTTTCATATTTTATTCGGCTGATGTAAATAAAACAATGTATGACAGCACACATTGCTTTTCAGGTATAACTTCTAACTTAGGTGCAATTACAGTACGATTTTTTAATATAAATGTCTACTGAAATTAAAAAAGGTATTTGGTTTCATCTCTATCTTCTAGGTGGTTTAATTTAGTCTTATCAGAGAGATATCAATCAAAATTCCATTATTCAATTTGACCATATTGTTTTTGGAAGGTTGCTAAATCATAATCAGTTATTGTTTTTTTATCATTGCTATATTATTAGTGAGATATCATAATCACTGTACACTGAAATGTATGATATACAGTGGTGGCCAAAATTATTAGATATTATTATACACTAGTATTTTCACCAGCTAAATGGTTTTAAGTCACTTATTTCTATCTTTTGCTGTAGTGTCTTAGTAGGAAGAACATTCATTTTGACATTAATTGTAATAATCCAGTAAGTTTTTTTGTTTGCACATAAGTCTGACAACAGCCAGTGCTCCACAGAGATCTGATCTCATCATCATCCAGTCTGTATGGATTGACATGAAGAAACAGAACAAACTGAGACAGACTAAATCCAGTAGAGCTGTGGCAACATGTCCAAGGTGTTTCAAGAGACCTTTTTGCAAAGCTGCCTAAAAAACTATGTGCAAGTGCACAGAGGGCAAAAGCTGCTTTAATTGCAAAGGATGGTCACACCAAATGTTAACTGAAAAAAGAAATCAAATCTATTTATGAACTTATTTTTGACAGCATCCTCATTTTAAAGCATTTTTACACAAGTGCCTAAAACTTTTAACAGTACTGTAGCTTTGCAGGTAGGTTTCTTGAAGCATCTTGAGGAGGCGTTGCCACACTTCCTCTGGATTTAGTCTCAGTCTCAGTTCTGTTTCTTTAAACAAAAATCTAACTGGATTGTAATTGATGGCAAAATTAATGTTTGGAAATGTAAACTGATATTTCCTACTGACACATTACAGCAAAACAGAAATAACTGACCTAAAACCATTTTTAAGCTGGTGAAAATACTAGTGTTCTATCAATTTTGGCCACCACTGTAGAAAAAAAAAACATTTGTGTTTATATAATTGTATTGTTTATTAAATCTGTTTCAATGACATAGCATCAATGAATAAATAAAATCGTATTCTAGCCTAATAAAAGACACCTGTAACCAGAAAGCTGTTTGAAAAAAGGAAAAAATGTTGCGCATGCGCAATGCATAGACTTGTTGTCCGGACGAATTTAGGAGACGGACTCGCGCCTGCGTACATGTTTGGGGGAGGAGCCAGCACCAAAACACGAAAATTATTAATGAAATCATTATATTGTAAGTATACGCGTTTGTAAGGAAGTCTCTCCTGTTTTCAACTCAATTTACATACTCTAGAAGCTGTTAGAAATATGCTACACTAAAGGGTCTGGCACTAACTTGTGTCTTGTCCTTTTAAATGTCAGGTTGCTTATACAGGTTAAGAGATTGTTTTAATTAACGTTATATAATAAAGTGTGGTATCCGCCTGACGTAACGTCGCTGTTAGGCTTTGACAGAAAAAACTGAAAAACCTCTGACTGCACAAACACAGACCACTCCCTCTAAAGTTCCTGGAACAAGATTCAAACTGATTTTATGTTGAAGGTAAAGTTTTATTGTACTGTAAAACACTGAGGTACAGTAAGTTGCTAATTCAGGTGTATATGTAGACTGCAATATTGTTACACCTCCTTATGTATACTGGTTACCTTATAATCTTTCTTCTTGTTTCAGACTAAAGTTGCTGCACAAAAGCTGCCATGGAAATCTTACTATTTGAGGAGGTGGAGCGTGGTGCTGCTGCCAGAATACAGGTGGTGCAATGAATTCCTATACATGTAAACACATCTCTTCCAATGAACTTGCAGTGAAACACAAATTCTGGTTTGACTTTGCACATTAAGTAGTTACTTTCTGTATTAATAGTGTTTTTCTAGCAGATGACTTTCTGAATTGCATGTTTCCCATCTGCTGACCATCGCAGACATGCACATGAGCAATAAACAAGCAAAATAAGCCATTTTATATTAGAAAAGTATTATGTAAGTTTAGAAATCTGTTCTAATATTTCTATCGGAATGCACATTTATAGCTTTTTTGCCATTGTGCTTTTAAGATAAATGTTTAGATCTGTTGCTTCAGCGAGATTATCATGACAACTAGTTACTTCAGTTGCAAGACCCTGTTGAGATGCATATAATTTCCACAAGGAAACAAGTTAACAAGAAGTACAAATATTGGTAAATATATATACAATGCCGGTCAAAAGTTTGGGATCAGTAAGATTTTTAATGGATTTTAAATGCGTTTCTAATGCTTGTCAAGGCTGCATTTATTTGATTAAAAATACAGAAAAAAAATGTTATTGTGAAATATTATTACGGTGTAAAATGACATTCTTCTATTTTAATATACATTAAAAATCTAATTTATTTCTGTGATCAAAGCTGAATTTTTCAGCATCGTTACTCCAGTGTTCAGTGTCACATGATCCTTCAAAAATCATTCTAATATACTTATCAGAGCTGGAAACCGTTGTGTTGCTTAATTTTTTTTTTGGAGACTGATACTTTTTTTCAGGATTCTTTGATGAATAAAAAGTTTTAGCATTTATTTAAAATATAAATCTTTTATAACAATATTCATTACTGTTCAAAAGTTTGAGCAAATTTTTGTTCTTTATTTTTTGAAAGAAATGAATACTTTTATTCGGCAAGGATGTGTTTAATTGCTTAAAAGTGATAGGAAAGACTTGTATTGTTAGAAAAGATTTATAGTTTGTATAAATGCTGTTCTTTTTAACTTTTTATTCATCCTAAAAAAATCACAGGTTCCAAAAAAAAAAAAAAAGAAAAAAATTGGTAGCACAACTGTTGCCAACATTGATAGTTCTAATAATAAATCAGCATATTAGAACGATTTCTGAAGGATCATGTGACACTGAAGACCTGAATGGCTGATGAAAATTCAGTTTGCATCACAGGAACTTTTTTTTTTTTAACGTTTTGCAGTATTATTATTTTGTTCTATATTTTTGATCAAATAAATGCAGTCTTAATGAGCATAAAAGACTTCTTTAAAAGACATTACAAGACTTACTGATCCCAAACTTTTGAGTGGTCCTGTATACACCAGCATTGAAAAGTTTGGGTTCAGTAAGATTTTATTAATAAAAAACTTTTCCGAAAGGTTACATTAGATTGATAAAAATGAGAGTAAAATTCAGCTTTGCCATCACAATAATGAATTACATTTTTTAAATGTTTAAAAAATTAAAGCAGTTCTTTTAAATTTAAGTTAAAAACATGGATTTTTACATGTTCTTACAGGCCAATGTACACATAATCAAATGTACACTGCATAAACTACCAGTTTTCACAGGATTGTTTTTTTTTTGCTTTTGTTTTTAGCGCTCTTACAACATCCTCTCTACATCTCTACAAGGTCTCTCAGACTCCAGTGATGAGGATGAGAGCATGGCTCCATTTAAAAGTGAGGACGGCTCTGTGTGCTGTGTTTGTGGAGACACTGTCCCCTTCCTGAATAAACTGATAGAGCACTTTAAGACGCACACAGCTGAGGTGTATTGCCACCTGTGTCGGACAAAGTTTGGACGTGCGATGTCGTTGGCGTTACACTTAAAAAATGCCCACCCACAGCAAAATTTCATGTGTGAAATGTGCGGCGAACTCTTTAAGTGCACGTGGCATCTGAATGGACACATAGAAAAGCATCGGAAAGATGCAAGGGAGGTAAAACCTGTGGAAAACAGTATCAAAGAGGCCACAACACACACCGATATGAGAAAAACAGCCTTGGAGTTTCATTCATATTGTGCCTCAGAACAAAAAGCTAAGAATGACACTTGCAATGCCAGCCAGAATTGCATCAGTAATGATGAAAACTCCACAAATCAAGCTTCACAAATTAAAACAGAAATTGAGAGTTTGCCTATTGATAAGCAAACCGACAGCTTCTGCCTTTCATCAGTCCCGTTGAGTCAAGAGCAAGAGCGTCAAAGCTTTACACTGAAGGAAGAGAATGACCATGAGGATAAGCTCAGAGAAATCACAACATGTGAGGTGGCTGCAGAGGAGGAAGTTGGACTGACGGAGGATGATGGAAGTACAGATACTGAAGACGAAGGAAGTCCTGACTCATTACCACCTGGTGACACGCCGTACGTCCCAGAAGAGGACTTATGCTCGGATCTTGAAGACAGTGACTCAAGAAGCAGCTCCTGTAGCCATCACCGAAACAAAAAGAGACCGAAGAAGCAGACGCCCGACAAGAGCAGACCTGCAAATACAAATCTAGAATCGGTCAACATTACAAAGAAATTTGGCTTTCAATCTGATTCTCCCTTTTGCTGCTATGGCAAATTCGCTAATTTGGGGAAGCACATGGACGATTGCAGGAACAAACTGAGGTTAGCTTGCTGCCTGTGCAACATGGCATGTGAGAACGATGAGTTGCTGCTGAAGCACATGACTGAAAAACACCCCACAGCTGGGTATATCTGTGCATACTGCTACAATGTTTTTCCTCAACTGGACAGTTTCAAAAATCATGTGTGTTTGAAAAGACCAGCCACCCCGGTAACCCAGTTACCTGTTGTGCCTTTATCCGACAGCAGCGGCCAAGTAAAACCTTCTGCCCCTGCTTTGTTTGCCAATCAAAAAACCATTAAAGTTATCAAAATAACTCAGACCACGAACCAAGGTTCCACCACCCCTGATCCTCCACCCGCAAGATCAGCTGAAGCTTTGACAGTACGCCAACTGCTTCAGGCAAATCCTTTGGTTCCTGCTAAGGTGACTGAAATGGTGCCACAAGTTGTGCCACGAACTCTAATCAGGCCCCTTTTCCCTCAGAGTTCTTGTGTCGCTCGCCCGAAAGTTCCTGTCTACATGTCTTCGGTTGCACAGCCCATAATGCCAAATCCGTCAAGACTGAGTCTTCGTCTCCCTACCCCTTCCAATCCACCTTTTTCAACTCAAGTTCCTGTTCGTATACCTTCAGATACTCGTCCTTTGTTGTTGAATCCTACTAGCATGACTCTTCGTATCCCTACCTTTTCCAATCCATCATTTCCAACTCAAGTTCCTGTCCATATACCTTCGGTTGCAAGACCCTTGATGCCGAAACCGGCCAGGATGACTCTTCATATCCCTAACCCTTCCAATCGACCTTTTCCAACTCCAGTCATTGTATCCTTCTCACCCACTGTGAACATCTCTGCACCTATTGTAGTATCAGCCAACAGGCCTGTTCTGAGACAAGTGCCTCCGGCTCAGATTAGACCTGTGAACGTTCCGGTGATGACCTCGGCCACTTGTCCCACCCTGGTCAGTGCTCTTGTTGGAAACAACCAGCCACAGGTCCCTCCTGTCCCGGTTCAGGCTCCGTTACAAATAGTGGCCATGTATGTGAACCGAAGCACAGATTTAGCTCTGCAGAAGCGATTTGAGCAGAGCTGGCACTCCAAGACCATCTTACCCTGCCGTCACTGCGGTGCAGTGTCTAGACAACCGTCGCTTAGGGTGCGGCATCGCTACTTACACCGCGGGTCAAGGTTGTACAGATGCCAATGCGGAAGGTCGTTCCAAAAGCAGCTGCATTTGCTGAGACACCAGGTTCAGCATGCGGAGTCAGTCCGATTTGTTTGTGCAAGGTGTGGAGATACATTCGAAGGGGCGCATAAATTGAGCTGCCACAAGCAGAAGCATAGAAATGGCAGGAGGGGTGTGAAGACGAAATGTGAGACGGCTTTTGACTGTAGCTGTGGACAGATGTTTACAAGGCCTTCTGCACTGTTGTGGCATATGCTTAAAAACTCAAAACATTCGAAATGCTCCCAGAAAAACTCTGTTTGAATTATTTGAGATGCGCATAAAATTAAAAACTTTCAATCAACTGGGCCATTTAACTGCAAATTGTTTTTCTTTGCCCCTAATTGATTTTTGTAGGACATCTGTATTATTTTGTTGTCATTAGTGGTTTATCTGATTTTGGTAGACTTAAGTCCAAATCCATAATAGCACAAATAGTAACACTCTAACCCTAAAGGTAAGTTGTTGTTTTTTTCAGAAGAAATGTGATGTGAGCACTGGTATAATTTACGTACAGTTGAGGTCTAGAGTTTACGTACACTTTGCAGAATCTGCTAAAAGTTGATTATTTGACTAAAATAAGAGTAATCATACAAAATGCATGTTTTTTTTATTTAGTACTTACCTGAATAAGTAATGCTTCAGAAGGAAAGACGATGCATTAAGAGCCAGGGGTGTAAACGTTTTGAATTTGAATATCAGGGTAAATGTGACTTATTTTTCTTCTGGGAAACATGTAAGTATCTTCTGTAGCTTACTAAAGGGCAGTACTAAATGAAAAGAATATGATATTTAGGCAAAATAAGAAACATTTACACATCTTTATTTTGTTCAAAAGTTTTCACCCCCAGCTCTAAATGCAGTGTTTCATTCTGAAGCATCAGTGAGTGTTTGAACCTTCTGTAATAGTTGCCCTCAGTGTGAAAAGATGGATCTCAAAATCATACAGTCATTGTTGGAAAGGGTTCAAATAAGCAAAAAATTAAAAACCAAAGAATTTGTGGGAACTGAATGCTTTTTCTGATAAGCAGCAGGCAGCTTAACTGTTCAGGACAAACAAGTGACTCATAAACAACTATCACTAAACAAAAAAATGTGGATCGTTCAGGTAACAACACAGTAGTAAGAATCAACAGAACAGAGTAATTTTTATAAATTCAACTATTATTTTCTCTTGTAGACTATATGTAAACATTTTATGTGAAATATTATATACAGGTCAGTACTAGTTTGATCAAATAATTAATTTAGCAGATTCTGCAAGGCGTTTGTAAACTTTTGACCTCATCTGTAAATACAGATGCAGTATTTTTTCTCCATCATAAGATAGATGTGACTACTGAAAGAATGCGTACTGAGAGTATTTTAAGCAAGCTCTCTTTTATTAATGACCAAAGAAAAATACACTTTTTTTTTTCATTTTTATAGGGGTTTTGTGTCGTAAGACAATGATTCATTCTAACTCATTTGTAATAAAAATTGTACATAAATACACAGTTTCTGTGTGTTTTTTTAAAGCTTTCTCATCATATAATTGGGATAAACACAAAATTGTGTTAACATGAGATGGCTTTATTAAAATGTGCAAAAACAATGCTGTAAACGTTTTTCCGTCTCTTGGCATTTTTTTTTACGTGTGTTTCACAACACAACATGCAAAACTGAATTCCTGATCAACTCGATTTTAAAGCGATAAAATTTTCTGGTTTGCTTCACTATGTTTCTTTTTAGTTCCTGAATAAGCAGCAACAGTTAATGATTGGTCAAATAACGAGTCAGGTGCCATTCCCTCATACCAGCAGTTTCAAATATGCAAAGACAGCAGTAAAACTCAAGATGAATTTCCTGTTTGTTCATAAAAGACCTGGCCTATTTTCTTATCCATTGCCCTTATATAATCATTATACTGCATACACATCCAGCTACTGAGTCTGTTTTGAAACTCATTAATCCCAAACCATAAAGGACAAGCACAGTCTCAAGGCCAAACATGCAACACATACTTTTGTCCACCAGGAGGAGGACTGACAGAATCTGTCTTAATGAACTTAAATACAGGCTTGAGCAATAAAGATTTTTCCGTTACACCAGTATTATGAAGACCATACTACACGTAACCCTTTTCATGGTGTAATTAGAGCCGCAACAGATGCCCTGTCAGGTTAAAGGGCTGATGGAAATTCAAGTCATTCCCAGATTTTTTATAGGGGCGCTGTGGGTGCAGGTGGCTCTGCCTGAATTAGGTTCGTTCTAAAAATATCAGTGTGCAAGGGCAATAGTCTGTGAGGAAGTCTGGCTTATCCTTCACACCTTACTACAATTTATGTGACTTACCTTTGAAAAAGTTGCCAGGAAGTTACAGGGACCTTCATTTAAACGTAACTGGAAAATAGTGTATCAAATTATAGTCATTAGGTTATTACAAAGAATCACACTTCTCAATTCTGAGATGAATATCTGAACTTGATGTTTTCTTCAGTTTGATAATGGCTAACTTCCTCAGTATCACCTTGAAACAGGAACTATAGAAAGGATGATAATATTTTTAACATTTAACGTTCCTTCTGTGACTTTCACACTGATGTGCATCACATTGAGACCTGTGCGCTTGTGTTACGAGAAATCTAAATGTGTTCCTTCTCATAGTTCTCCATCTCATAGTTCTGGTATCTGAAACTCAAAATTAGAAGTTGAAAGATTAAAGTAACCAAAACAACCTTTTCCCAAGTTCGCTTTGAGGAAACGTTCATAAAAACACATGACAGAACGTCTGTTCAGAAAAAACGATGTCTGCTGAGGTTGTTGCAGCTCTTAATTCCTTTGAAGTTCATCAGAAAGTTCCTCCATCAGTTCAAGTGGCTTGATTGAAGAACACTCAGAAGATGAAGACTGCATTAGCCTTTGAAAGAGATATCACAGGTCACCTGTTTAGAGAAAGAACCTTTAGATTTACAGCATAAACCTACTGGTTTAGGCCAAGCATATAAAAACTGTTGAGGGCATTACCTGTGGTCCAGTCTGCGGCGATGTAAGGCCTGTGTGAGCAGCTCGGAGGTGTTCTGGAAGGACCGTCCCAACTCGTCCAGCTTCTGCTCCATGGAGATGATTCTCTGCTCAAGCTCATGGTAAGAGCTGTTCCAGTTTGCACTCAGATCACACATGATCATCTGCATCTGTTTGAAGACAGAGGTCTTTTTTCAGAAAATATCCTGGTGTTAGATTTGCTGTGGCTATATTTCAGAGAGGAGGCAATGCCGATTGGATATGACTGGTTACGCTCGGCTGTAATTGGTTCTTGAGATAAATCCCACCTCTTGTGTTTGTGTGCATTTCGCATTCGGGAAAACTATAAAAAGCAAGTAAACAATTCCTACATTTAGATATAACCACTTTATTACGTCAAATTACTTCAAATGTCATGAAAACACGTTTTTAGTGAGTAATCAGTTGTCTGTGACTAATATTTACCAAGCTTTGATGACTGATGGTTTGAAAAATTCTAAAAGAGTTAAAGGTTAATTATCTAAAGGAATAGCTGAGTTACAAATAAAATATATGGTTTAAATTGTTACTGCTTTTGAGGTATTATTTTGGAAGAAATGTGAAATGTTTAAAAACACTAAACTATTGAGATTCATTGTGATAGTGTAAGTAGTGTTTGTTTAACTAAGAAAATGTGACTGGGAACACCATTGCATACCACTGTAGGAGATACAGTTTCTGTTTGTGTTTTTTCTTTTTATGATGCTGTCAGACTTAAGGTATTTTTTACAGAGATTTTTATGGTTTCACAGAACATTTATATGTCTGGGTTAGGTGACTGCCTCTTTTTTCAGCCAAACGGGCCTAGACACGAGCGTGATGTATGTCTGACTTACCTTTGAGAGATCCACCATCTCACTGGCAAAATCCCTTAACTTCCGCTGCTTCAACCGCAAGTGACGAAATCTGGTTGAGACAGGAAAAAATTGGTTACATTCTGGTATATTGGTTTTAACTGAACTCTAGTCAGCTTGGTTTCGCTACTTAAATGACTCAATATTCCATGTGTTCTTCCTAAATTTAACATAAATTGGCAATGTCATTTATATGTGCTGGCCATAGGTTCATAAAAATAATATTTAATATTTTAATGTTATATAATATTTCTGTGTCAAATGGGCGTCAACACAGTTTTATTTTAGCATAATTTATATACTATTACAGTATTTATTACATTTGAATTAGTTCCTGAACATTTTAAGGTTTGTTAATTTTGTTACAGTGCCTTGCAAAAGTATTCATTTTTTCACATTTTGTTTTGTTGCAGCATTATGTTAAACTGCTTTAAATTACTTTTTTCCCCACATCAATCTACATCTCATACACCATAATGACAAAGCACAAAACAGGTTTGTAACAACTTTGCAAATTTATTAGAAATAAAAAACTGAAAAGATCCCGTTGCATAAGTATTCATACCCTTTTCAGGGACACTCTAAATTTAGCTCAGGAGCATATTGCTTCTAGATGGTACTACACTTGGAGTGGAGTTAAACTGTGGCAAATTCATTTGAATGAGTGTGATTTAGAAAGGCACACACCTCTCATAAAAGGTCTAACAGCTGAAAATGCATATCAGAGCAAAAACCAAGTCCTGAGGTCAAGATAACTGCCTGTAGAGCTCAGAGATAGACTTGCGTTAAGGCAATGATCTAGGGAAGAGTTCAGAAAAAAATCTGCTGCATTGAAGGTTCACAGAAGCATGTAGCCTCCATTATCCATAATGGAAGATGATTGGAAACAACTAGGACTCTAGAAAATGTCCGCCAGCCCCCATTCAAGCTGACAGAGCTTGAGAGGTGAAAAGGTGAGGCAAAGAATGGCAGATATTTGCCAAATGCAGATGTGCAAAGCTTGTAAGCTGTAAAGGTGCTTCAACTATGTACTGAGTTAAGGGTATGAATACTTATGCAATGTACTTATTCCAGTGTTTTATTTTTAATAAATTTGTAAAATTTGCAAATCTGGGTTTTGCTTTGTCATTATTATGGTGTATGGAGTGTAAATTGATGTGGGGAAAACTAATTTAAAGCAGTTTAACATAATGCTGCAATAAAACAAAATGTGAAAAAATGATGCAAGGCACTGTATGTGCTTTTGTCATTTTTATTAGTTTTTTTTTTTTTTTAAATAGCTTTATTTTTATTTCAGTTTTAGTAATTTTAGTACTCCAACTTCAACTTATTTTATTTCAGTTGGTTGACAAGACAGTGTTTCGTATTTTTGTCATTTTATTTTAATTACCAATTTTAAATAGTTTTAGTTTTACAATAACAATATTGGATCAAAATGACTTGTGAGCATTTCTCACAGAATCTTTTTTGTATTATTTAATTCTTTGACACTCCCTGGGTTTGTCAGAAATGTGGTCTGTGACATGATTATGGATTTTATTATTTATTTATTTTTATTTTTTTAATTTATTTTCAAAAAGTCTCTTTTGTACATACATACAAACATAGACATACACTACCAGTCAAAAGTTTTTGAACAGTAAGATTTGTAATGTTTTTTAAAGAAGTCTCTTCTGCTCACCAAGCCTGCATTTATTTGATCCAAAGTACAGCAAAAACACTAAAATTGTAAAATATTTTTACTATTTAAAATAACTGCTTTCTATTTGAATATATTTTAAAATTTAATTTATTCCTGTGATTTCAAAGCTGAATTTTTAGCATCATTACTCCAGTTACATGATCCTTCGGATCATGAGAAATCATTCTAATATTCTCATTTGCTGCTCAAAAACATGTATTATTATTATTATGTTGAAAACAGCTAAGTAAAATATTTTTCAGGTTTCTTTGATAAGCAGAAACTTCAGAAGAACAGCATTTATCTTTTGCAAATGTGGAAATCTTTTGGAACATCATAAAAAGTAAAATATAATATATATATATATATATATGATTTTCACTTTAAAAGTTCTGTTCATCAAAGAATCCTGAAAAAAAAATCACTCAACTGTTTTAAATATTGATAATAATAATAAAAATGTGGCACTGAAGACTGGAGCAATGATGCTGAAAATGTAGCTTTGATCAAAGGAATAAATTAAAATTTTAGTCATATTCAAATAGAAACCAGTTAAAAATATTTCAAAATGTTATTGTTTTTGCTGTACTTTGGATCAAATAAATGCAGGCTTGGTGAGCAGAAGAGACTTTAAAAACCATTATAAATCTTACTGTTCAAAAACTTTTGACTGGTAGTGTTCCACTGAAATTTTATTATATATGTACATGGCAAGCAAAAAAAGTTTGAAGTCATTTCAGGGTTAAATTCATGATTTGTACATGGTGGTACATTTGTGCATTTTTTTTGTAATAGTCCTACTGGCAGATGTCTCTGAATATGTTGCATCCCAAAAAAGCAAAACGGAAACCAGTTATTGCAGGGACACCATCAGCAACTGCTGAAGCATTCAGAAATGACCAGCGTCCATGTGTCATGGGATCAAAAAGGGAACAGAGCGAAAACACAAACCAGAATGACCTTCTAACTATTTGGCGGTCTGCTCGCTGGGATACTGTTTTAGCTGTCACTGCAGCACCCACTTTCTTTCCAGAGTATTTCTGGTGGTTCTGCTAACTGTAAAACAGGAAGTCAGAATCCCTCCACCCTTACGGCCATCCACGGTTACTCACGGATCTCATACAGGCACACATGGAACATTCTAAGAGCCAGATTCCTGTAGTCATTAACGATGTTAAACGCTGCGGTGTAAATTCACACATCACAGCTTCCTATTCGTGGGTCATAAAGGAACTGCAGCCAAAGAGGGCAGCCAGCTGAGCAGCGCTCCCCAAACTCAGCCCCTTATCTGCAGGAAGATGTCAGGACTTACTCTAAACAACAAAGTGGTCAACAATCAGCTGAGAGATGGGGAAACTTGACATTCTCGCAATGACCACAAAGATAAACAGTCACAAGACCACATTTTATACAAGCTGAAAGAGTGATCTCTGTGGAATTGACAAGTCATGTGTGATTTTAAAGAAAATTACCATCAGTTCCCTTAAAAAAATGCAGTGTCTTCTTGTCATGGGCTTAAATAGTATTCAGGTTAGGGTCCAGATATTTACTTGGTGCATACGTTTGATCACATAAACATTTTCATATCTAATGTTTCCATATTCTTATATTTAACATTTTCTCTGCATGTATTTATTTACAGGAAATGGCAATAAGCATCTGAGTGAGTATTTAATCATACATATGTTTACATAAGTTACATAAACATTTCAAACTTTCTGATCCTCGAATCTGATTGGTTGAGAGGAGTGTGATATAAGTGATATCGGAACTCCAACTCACTTCGTTTGCGGTATTTCCCACAGCAAGTGTCATGGTAGATGCCCAAATCCACCATCATTTTTATAAATACTGCTGTTTTTGTGTCACGGAATGTAATTTTAAGAGTTTTATTAGGCAAGAGTGTACTTGTTTATACTTCAAATATGCGGTTTGTTAATATAGATAATGTCTGTTTGAAAATTTGCATTGACGTATTCGGAGATGTGAGCTCCAGGGCGCCAGCAGCCGTTCAGCGCTTATGAACCTGCTGAGAGCAGCCTCACTTTGGCCAGATCTTTTGGAATTTGCTGCAGGCTCTGATGTCTCCATAGTGGTTAAACATGAGATTTGTTTCAGAGCAAATAGTTTTGACTGAGGTCAAAATTTCATCCTGTTATATTTTATGTAACTTCAATGCTGTATATCAGAGGACTGTCTTTGTACTTTTGACTGAATTGCCTCGCAGCTTTTATGATGGCTGTTGTTGTTGTTTATTAAATATTTTTATTCAGTATAATATAATAATATTTTATAGAAATAATAGTAGTAGAGGTCGACCGATATATCGGGTCGATATTTGCCATTTTTTTAATATATCGGCATCGGCCGATATCCGTGTTTAGTAGCGACTAGGGGTGGAGCCGAACCCGAATACGGTATTTGGAAAGGCACAAATAACGTGTTTTTTACGAATACTTATTTCGAACAAATATTTTAAAAAATATTTGTATTCAGGAACAAGAAAAACTTTATATCAAAAAGCTGCGTTTCCTCATGAGACCGCAGTCAGTGCATGCCCGCGTGAGTGAGTGAGTGACATTCAGGAGTCGGGGGGTGGGGTTAAAACAGGTGACTGACACAGGCTGCTCCACACAGCAACAGAGAAGACTCGGCTGGGTGAAAAAAGACTTCACTGCATCACTATTTTTGCTGAATAGATTTTTGTACCTTAACTGGGTTCTGGAGGCAGTTTATAGCTTTTGGGAAGCAGAGTTTGATCGGGAGATTATTCCATTAGGGGCCGTTCACATGCGCGCTCAAGTTCGTTGTTTCACATGTAGACGCGCGGTATGCGCGCTCATAATGGAAGTGACACGGACACGGTGCTACGCGCTCGTTTTTTCCAGGCGCATTCGCGCCGCATCCAGATAAATACATCTCAACTTTTCAGAATGCCACAAGCGCAGCGCAGGTCATGTGACCAGAACCGACCAATCAGCTTCACCCTTTCCCTTAATAACATTGAAAAACAGCCAAGTTGGAGGAACAGCTTATATCTGTACAGGAATAATCATTTTAAAATAAATTTAATAGCAGAGCTACTGCAAGCGATTTTTAATGCTGGAAATCCATTTATGCTTTGCTGAAACTTCCGAGTCTTCATTAAGAGATCAGGTCATGGTTGCTTAGCAACGGCAGACGCCACGGGAAAGAAGTTCATTCAGAAGAAGAACAGTTCTTTGAAGTATTATTTGTTTTTATTCTGTCTGTTCAGCGTCCTCCAACAAGGACGGGTGGTGGTGGGGTTCATAATGTTCACAATGGTATTTTATTAGTTGTTGGTTTAACCATGGATGAGGTAATTACGGTGGCCGAGAGAGGCCAACGCGCTGCAAACAAGAAAACACATGCAAACAGAAAAAAACGACAACAAATTAAGAAAACATCTTCATCAGTTTGACAACACAGGCGCTGCTAATCCTGGCAACGCAAACACAAATACGGAAACGCGCTGCAAATTCTCACAACACAACCAAACTCAGAAACGCGCTGCGAACACACGAGGGCGCTGCAAACTAACAAACGCGCTGCATTTAGCTCGGTTCACAACGGAAATGTTTCAGGGGGACCTCAAAAAATGACGAACTCATCTGGGACCTGATTATTTATATCACTATATTACCTGATTATTTATATCACTATCACCTTTAAATGATACTATACTATCACTAAAAGGCGATAGTTCACCGATAACACCTCTGCTCTGACCAACAGCCACTGAAAAAATAATCAGGTCCCAGATAGGTTCGTCACTTTTTGAGGTCCCCCTGAAACATTTCCGTTGTGGACCGTGCTATATGTAGCGCGTTCGTGTGTTCGCAGCGCGTTTCTGAGTTTGGTTGTGTTGTGAGAATTTGCAGCGCGTTTCCGTATTTGTGTTTGCGTTGCGAGGATTTGCAGCGCCTGTGTTTTCAAACTGATGAAGATGTTTTCTTAATTTGTTGTCGTTTTTTCTGTTTGCATGTGTTTTCTTGTTTGCAGCGCGTTGGCCTCTCTCGGCCACCGTAGGTAATGGCTGTTATGTTATTTTCTTTTCAATGGCGTTCCTTGTTACATGTTCAAAAACATCAACCAATATTGCATATACATCATTATTATAATGGATATAATTAAAGAATACTTACACTATAACGTAAATTATAAGTGTAACGCACAAAAAAAACAGGATTTTACACCTATTTTGAATTTTACTCGAATACAAATACAAATACAAATACAAATACTTCCCCCCCCCCCCAACAAATACAAATACAGATACAAATACCGGCTGCTTTGCACACCCCTAGTAGCGACGATTTAAAGGCACGTCTGCGGACAGCCCCATGTTATTGGTGCGGTGGAACGCGCTGCTGTGAAGGATCCCAAGCCAAAACTTTTGTAAGATTCAATAACAGCTCTGAGAGATAAAGCTCTACAGGATTTTTTTTTTTTTACCTCAGGTTTAAAATTTTTAATACATTTGCAAAGATGTTAAAAACCTGTTTTTTGCACTGCCATTATGGTGTATGGATTGATGTGGGGGAAAAAAAAGTAATTTAAAGCAGTTTAACAAGGCTGCAACAACAAAATGTAAAAAATGAAGGGTATGAATACTTTTGCAAGGCACTGTATATGTCAGCTATCCACAGATCCTCTGTTTTTCGCGTTCTGTGAATGTCTATGTCTGATGTGTAATGGTTGAGTGCAGACTGTAATGCTTCACTCACACACGGATGGCCTCCAGCAGACATCTCTGGTGATGACGATGCTCTCCGCTGTTGTCTTTCGTCTGGGTGGTGCGATGTAGTAGCCAACATTCTCTCAGCACATTGGCTGCTGCATGCCGAATCTGCGTCACAAGGAATTTGGTTAGAGTAATAAGTAAACCATCCATCATATCTGTACAATGATAGTCTATTGACAGTCTGCAGGCCATTCCTTAAGTAAACAGTTTCATGTTTACATTGTTACATTGAAACTACTGTACAAATTGCTTTCTGTTGAATTACACTCAGTAACTATAACATGATCGTTTGTGATGTGATTATGTAAACGACAAAGTACAACATAACAGAGTATTACTAGAAAATCTGGACAGGATGTAAGGAAACTGGGGCAGTTTATTACAGGGGCGGCCTTGATGAAAACAAAAATGGAAAGACGGGAACGGAAGAACAAGTAATGGTTATTTTGAGGGTGATTTGAGGATGAGAATAGCCGTCATAAAGTTATATGTGGTTTCGGACAGTCAAGGGATTTTGAAATCACACATTTTGCTGCTTTCTTTGATTCTATTATTGTCTGTGTGTCTTCCTGTTGAAGACCTGCTCGTAATGATGTCACAAGCTCCCTGGCAATTTTCTGTGTTTGTTGTTATTATTAGAGTGTCCAAGTGTGTCCAGATGTCTTCCTTTAGAGTATCATCAAGGTAAATCATCTCAGGACCTGATGAGTAGGACCTGTGGCATGCACACACACACACGCACGCACACTTGGCGATACACCCTGTGACAGGATATGGCTTTTGCCAAGTTAAAAACAGGTTTTGGTCCTTCATGAATGAAAGGAATATTCTGGGCTCAGTTCAAGTTAAACTCAATCAACACCCTTAGTGTGAGGCAAACACAACAGCAGTACATGGGGTCAGTTTGGAAATGTAAAAATACGATTTTTTTTAATAGTATTGCCACAATTTGTGTATTAACATCATTTTAGTATGAAAAACATTGGTTACTAACTTTTTTCTGTACAACGTTTAATTTTACAACGCAACATCAGAAACCCTAAAGTGACAGCAAAAATGATTTACACAGCTTTACAGCTCAAAAATACAGTTTTAGGATAAATAAGGCTTCATTTTTTCCTGCAAAAATTGAGCCACATTTACTTCTATTTTAAGTTCCTTATCACAATAAAAACAAATCATAATTTAAATAATATATGCATATATTTCAATCATTTAACAGGTGTTAAACGGTATATAAACTGTACATTTAAAAACTAACATAATATATATCATTATATTTTTAATAAAATATATTTTATGCCACATTTTCATATAATTATATTTTATAATATTTATAAAATAAATGAATAATTAAAATTATAATAACTAAAATGTGTTTGATGAACTTTTTTTAGCTGTTCAAAATTTTTTGTCAGCTTTCCATAAATAATATTGTTAATTTGTAAAATGATCAGGGTTGCCAGGTTTTCATAACAAAACCCACCCAATTTCTACTGAAATCTAACCCAAAACTAGCCTAATTGTGGTAAAATCACATTCCATTGGCTAAATGTCACGTTATTGGAGTTGCGTCAACCTGCAGACATGAAAAACAACCCGTGACAAGTGTGTTAAAGTAGTTCAATTTTGCGGGAAAAGTGTGGACTTGGCAACACAAAACATGACAGCCAAGGTAAAACATTTTTGTCATTTTCTGTCATAAATACTGTTGATTGAGCTTAAAACCTGGAATATTCCCTTTAAACTTTACTAAACTAAACTTTGATATTTTCAGTGGTGGGAAATAATCAAATGTAACCACATTTTCAGAAATGTGCCGATACTTAATCATTCAAAACATGCTCTAGTAAAAAAATCGTATGCCATTATTTATTTAAAATACATTTATTTCATACTAAGTATACTTCAAATCCATTAAAGGAGAAGTTCACTTCTAGAGCAAAAATGTACAGATAATTAACTCACCCCCTTGTCATCCAAGTCTTTTTTTCATGTTCATGTCGAAAAACTTCCATCTCATTTTCTTCTCCAACTTCAAAATCACCCTACATCGCTGTTTTACCTTTTTTTGTAAAGGGTGTTTGACCCTCCTTGTGCGTTCACTTTGTAAACACTGGGTTGGTACTTCTGCAGCGATGTAGGACTATTTTGAAGTTAGAGGAGAAAATAAGATGGGAGTTTTTCAACGTACCCTAGCTGTCATGAATTGGAATACACAGACTTCACGCAGAGCTAGACAAGATGAGCATTTGAGGTTAGTATACAAAGTATATAACTTGCCAATCGTTTCGCTAGATAAGACCCTTCTTCCTCAGCTGGGATCATTTAGAGCTCTTTGAAGCTGCATTTAAATTGCATTTTGGAAGTTCATTTTGGAACTCACAGCACTATTAAAGTGAAAAATTCAGAAAATTTTGCCTCAAAAAACATGATTTCTTTACGACTGAAGAAAAAAAGACATGAACATCTGGGATGACAAGGGGGTAAGTAAGTTATCTGTAAATTTTTGCTCTGGAAGTGAATATCTTTAACATGTTTATTGACATTTTTTGACTTACTGACATAAAACTACAATAGCTTTATTTGGAGTACTTCTTTATTGCACATTGAACATTTCTTGATATTATGCCTAAAATGTGTTTTGATATCACTATTAATAAGCACTGTATGATCTTTATATAATATCAGTCTTTAAATGAAAGATATTTAAAGAGTACCTGAAGAATACTTGCAATAGTTTCATTTAAACACAATCAAATATACTTAAGTATATCTTTAGTTGAACCTCAGCACTACTTCCACACAACTAAGTGGATTAAGCAGACTTTAAGTATACCAATTTAGTATACCAAAAGTACATTTGCAGGGTATTTACTAAGCAAATAAATATGTAAATGTATTTAGTGTTGGGTCGAGTCCACGTAAGTCGAGTCCGAGTCGAGTCCGAGTCTTTAACCAGTCGAGTCCGAGTCAAGTCCGAGTCCAAAATGGGGCGAGTCGGACTCAAGTCCGAGTCCAAATGGGTCGAGTCCGAGTCGAGTCCGACCGAGTCCAACTAAAAACTACTGTTTGTCAGTATCTTAACCTTGTTTTAATTTGTACAACTACAATAAGGCAATGACAATTTAAATGTAACAAAAGGAAACCTCTGTTGCATATTGCCATTTTGATTTTTTTATTTCACACCATCTCATTAGTGTCCTGCTCAGCAAACTTAAAGTCATGTAACAGAAGTTATGACTGACTTGATATTATGACATATTTCAGAGTGAAACAGCTTTTAGAATGTGGGAAGGACAATGTGGGAATTATAAGGGAAGGACAGGACTGTACCTACGAGTAAAAGAATGAATCTGTGATAAAGGGAGGGGTAGGTGAAGAGATGGACAGCTAGTGACATATTTTTCTTAGATGAAAATGAGGCTGTGAGGGTTAATGACATGGAAGTCATGGAATAAAAGAATAAAATTCTGACTTTATTTTCTCAATTTCGAGATTATATCTCACAATTCTGATAAGAAAATACATTCTCCCTTTTCCTCTCAGCTAAAGTCATGAGTTTATTTTTTCCCTCAGAACTGACAAACTTGCTATTGCTGCGTTAAATTGAGTTCTAAAGTCTTAAATACAACATATAAACGACATAAAAAAATTCTGAATTCTGAGATAAAATAGGTAAATGTAAAATGTTATAGGTTTAAATAGTATTTTTTTACTGACATAACTGTAACGTCTACTCCAAATTGGTCTATTGACAACGGGCCATTGAATTATTAGAAAATAATGCACACCCAAGTAAGTAAGTAAAACATTCTCAAGCTTACTGAAGGAAAATAAACAGTCTAATAATTAATTACAAGCAAAAGCATAAATAAATATAATAATCAAAATACAAATGAAATAGTTTTATACGTTTTTCAGATTGATCTATATAGTAAAGTATACCACAGAAATAGTGTACTACAAACATTTAATGAAGTAATAAATGTAAAAATAAAACTCTCTACAATCTTCACCGTATATAATAAATATAGATGATTCTTATTAAAATTGCTAAACTGCTTCAATCAAGAGCAGTGAGTGATTTTCTCTTTTTATTTTGTTGTTTGATTATGACGCAGTCTGTGGCAGGTTTACACTGCTGTCGCTTTAAGACCGGACGCACAGATCATATATTTTGACACATCTGTATTTCTAACTCAACACAAAACCGATAGCATTTACACGAATGCTCTCCAAGACGATGCATTTTGACATTACCTTTCGTGTAAGTGTGTAGCAATAGAGAAAGAGTTTAATTCAGCATTGTGCGCTGACTGAGAGGCAGGCTTTCAAGTACCGGCAAGACTTTAAAACACATGCCAATAATACTGAATGTCACTTTCGTAATAATGCATCGAGTCAGTAAAATTTCCATCAACTGTCCCTGGACTCGGCTGGACTCGGAAATAATTCCCGAGTCCGAAAAGCTCGAGTCCGAGTCAAGTCCGAGTCAAAATGCATCCGAGTCCGTGACAAGTCCGAGTCCGCTAAAAATTGTACTCGAGACCGGACTCGAGTCCGAGTACAAGTCCGAGTACCCCAACTCTAAATGTATTTGTAGTAGGGGAGAGTGGGGTGAGTTGTGCCAGTTTTTACTCAAAGTGGCTTTATAGTGAAGCCATGACAGTAATCCCTCCAATTTAAGCATGTACATATATTTCAGGATGTGGTGCATCTCTGGGAACAATTTGGATCTGAAATAAACTGATTCAGAATTATAGCTTTCAGAAAAAAGTGGTCTCATGGCACAACTTGCCCCCGGTGCGGGGTAAGTTGTGCCTTTGGGGAGAATACATTGGGGTAAATTGTGCCAGTGATTATTAAAGTAAAAAAAAAAAACATTTTAATGTAATGAACTGTAATGCAATATAAAATCAAGACAAATTTAATACAAAATTACTAATTTAAGGTTTATTTAGATATCGTTACCCTATTAAACTATTGGCATGTTATATTTTCTACTTTTTCGGAAAACACAAAAAAACTCAAAAACACAATATATGATATTTGGGAATCATTAGAACGCTCTCTGTCAACAAAACACTGTCTGTCAATTATGTAACATATAAGAATAAAGTGACTTTTATCTGAACATTTCTGAACATCCCATTGTGCCACTTAAAAAAACTGAATAAAACTTCTCTTTAATAACAGTGCAAACTCAAAATTCAAAAAATTAGTGTTAGCTAAACTAAACAAACCGCAGGTAGATCAAACACTGATGAGGCACGCTCCTCACACAGATTATCCCCTGTGAGTATGTAAGTCTAGATCAGGGGTGCCCAACCCTGTTTTTGGAGATCTACCATCCTACAAAGTTCAGCTCCTACCCTAATCACACACAACTGAACCAGCTAATTAATCTTTTAGGTAGCACGTGATAATTACAGACAGCTGTGTTGGAGCAGGGCTGGAATTAAAGTCTGCAGGTAGGTAGATCTCCAGGAACAGGGTTGGGCAGCCCTGGGGGGTGTTCCATAAAACAAGTTTACCAAATAAGTCAGGCTTATTTCAGTTAGTCTGACTTATTTTGAGCCAAATCAAGTGACAATAAGTCAGACTAACTAAAATAAACCTGGCCTACTTGGTAAATTTGTTTTATGGAACACCACTCTGGTCTAGATGGTCTAGATCTGGACTATTACTTAACATCCCACCGGCACAACTTAACCCCGTCCCTTTGGCACAAATCACCCCAGCCCGACAATTTTGAAAGACTAGCATGATCCAGCAGTTTAGAGATACAGTAACATTATGCTAACTGTATAGACTCATTGTGTAGCCTACTAAAGCACTAAAACATGTGTGAAATTTTTTCAAACTTGTATATAATTGTTCAGACGCAACAATCAAAAAACCTTGCTCATAAAAATTTTACTTTGAAAGGCAAGACAATGTTTTTTGAGCTAAAATGTGCTTAGATCTCATGCCATGTGTCTGTCTTCTTTGGGGGATGGGTTAATTGGATGGCTCTTCAAAAGTATGTGGTCAAATGACCAATTTCTTCTATGGTTTTCTAGAAACAAGGGGTGGAGCTACTTCCCCCCTTTGCACAAATCACCCCACTCTCCCCTATACAGGAGAAGTTCACTTTCAGAACAAAAATTTACAGATAATGTACGGGGGTAACCCTTGTCATCCAAGATATTCATGTCTTTCTTTCTTCCGTCGTAAAGAAATTCAGTTTTTTTGAGGAAAACATTTCAGGATTTTTCTCAATATAATGGACTCATATAGTGCCCCGAGTTTGAACTTCCAAAATACAGTTTAAATGCGGCTTTAAACGATCCCAAATGCAGTTGTAAATGATCCCAGCAATTTAAAAAAAAAATGCAATTTAAATACTTTTTAACCTCAAACGCTTATCTTGACCTGCTCTCCCTGAACTCTGTGTATTCTGGGTTAAGACAGATAGGGTAGGTTGAAAAACTCTCATCGTATTTTCTCCCTTAACTTCAAACATCATTTCAAAATCATCCTACATCACTACAGAAGTACCGACCCAGTCTTTGCAAAGTGAACATGCAAAGAAGATCAAACACCCTTAACTAAAAAGGTAAAACAGCGATGTAGGACGATTTTGAAGTTGAGGGAGAACATGAGATGAGAGTTTTTTTCGACATACCCTAACTGTCTTGAACCTGGAAAAAAGTTCAGGCAGAGCCAGAGAAGACGAGCGTTTGAGGTTAAAAAGTATATCAATTGTATTTTTTAATGAAAATAACCAATCATTTCACTAGATAAGACCCTTCTTCCTCGGCTGGGATCGTTTACAACTGCATTTGGGATAGTTTGAAACCGCATTTAAACTGCATTTTGGAAGTTCAAATTTGGGCACCATAGAAGTGCACTATATGAAGAAAAATCCTGAAATGTCTTCCTCAAAAAACATAATTTCTTTACGACTGAAGAAACACATGACAAGACATAAATATCTTGGATGACAAGAGGGTGAGTACATTATCTGTAATTTTTTGTTCTGGAAGTGAACTTTTCCTTAAACACAGTTTAGCGCAGTCTGATTTAATTTCCATTTGAGGAAACTCTAAGCATCTAGCATCTTCCTCTATGCATTTATTTTGAGTTCTCTCCTCCTTCCCTCTGATAAGCAAACAGATGGATCCTGTTAGGGCCGCCTGCCCACTTCAGCATCAAGATCCACCCCTCAGCACCTTCGCTCCTTCACTCTTTTCCAGTGCATACGCTGCCTACTGCTCGTTTACGGGACACAGATCAGTGCATCTTATTTCCTGCCAGAGTTAAACTTCTCATGGACTGACACAAGTTTTCCTGACAGGGACCTGATTGTTTCCTCCCTTTGACGCCTTTTGTCGGCTATTAAGAGCTCAGCGGCCATCTCCGCCTGGCCGTCCTAAGCATTTTCCCACACTGTGCGGCTATTTGGAATTCCCTATTTAAGGAAAAAATAATATTATAAAAAGCCTCAGAAATCATAACACGCGTGCGATGCGGAAAATAATGCTGCTTCCATTCATGCCTCTGCATCCGGGTCACTGCTTTTTATGTTTCTCATCCGAAACAGAGGGATATTTTTAAAGATTAAGTTAAGTATTCCCAAATGGCTAAGCTAAGCCTGACTATCATTAACGTATCTTTTTTATTACTACCAAATCGGCCATAAGGAAATAACTAAGTACACATAGGTGTTGACAAAAAGACAATGAAGAATTGAAAGAGAGTGGCATTTATGGGGTGTTTTATGTGATAGTCTGTCTTGCTCACCCGTTTGGAGATCTGAATGTCCATCATGAAGAAATGCACATGTTTCTCCCCTTTGTTAAGCGCCAGCTTCTTAGTCATGACTGCTACCAACATAGCAGTACATGCCACACCCTGACAACAAACACATAGACATGAGCATGGTTACCATCTGTCTCATTATCCCAAACATGTACTCAGACATAAAGTATTCAGAGTTAATGATATTCAGACAGCACACAGAATTCCGCAAAGATTCATATTTTTTGGGGAATGAAATATAACGTTTTTTGTATTGCTTTTTTAAAATCAGTTTCAAAAATTGGAAAGCTGTTCCAAAACAAAAATTTTATAATAAAATAAAATAATATAAATATTAGTACAATCTCTATAAAGAATATTTCCATGTAATTTCACAATAAACTGTTCATTTACCTGAACTCCTTAATTTGTTGCATGAGAGAAAAAAATGATTGAGAGATAAAGAAAGGGAGACAAAGAGAGAGCCAGTTAGTTGTTATGGAGAGAAATAATATTTAGAAGTAGTTTGTTCGCTTTGAGGTTTCTTCATGGTATCGACTTAAAACTTCTGAAAACACAAAGGCTTACAGTTTTTCCATAGTTGATCATTCACAGCAGTTGAGGAAAATGTTGAAGTGTAATTACAGAACTCCCCTTCGTCAATCATCTTACTAAGCCAGAATTAATCAATTCAAAGGGCAAAATCTTTAATACTACCAAGATGCTTCCAAAATGTTCTTTTATTCTGTTGGCAGACAGTGTGAATTCCTCTGTGATATAATCTAATATATGGAGAAACACATTCATCTTTTGAACGGTCTCTCCACCCCATTAGCAGAATGCTCAGGAATTTATGCAGGATGCAAAAAGTTACACTACAAAAAATTCTCAATTAGTATTTTTTTCCCCACTATAAACATTCAAATTACTTATACCAGTGGTTCCCAACCACGATCCTGGAGGCCCCCCAACACTGCGGCTGTATCCGAAATCGCCCCCTATACCCTATTTACTATTCCCTACATTATTCCACTCATACAGTTCACTTGAAGGAGTGAATGAAAACGAGTGAGTGAATTCGGACACTAAGTGCACCGGAAGGATTGCCGCTTTTGCATAGTTTGCTTGCTGTTTTGCGGGCAGTTCCAGTAATAAGAATAAAGGATGAGCGCATTGTAAAATGAACGGATAGATGATTCAGCTGCGGGCGCCATCTTCTGGTGAAGATTCGGGAATTCAATCGGCGTGCGACTTTCACAGTGCATTATGGGTTATCTGTAGCCGTTGAGTGTACAACGGTTGTACACTCGTTTTTGCAGTGCATTGTGGGATTGAATGAGTGCACTCGAGAACGTCCACTATGGTTTCAAACACCACTTAAAATGGTTGTCCCCTCAGGTTGTGCCCTATTTGAGGGTATAGGGGGCGATTTCGGATACAGCCTGCATGTTTTCCATGTCTCCTTAATCAAACACACCTGAATCAGATCCTCAGCTCATTAGCAGAGACTCCAAGACCTGAAATGGGTGTGTCAGACAAAGGAGAGATGCAAAATGACTTAAACCAAACTACTTTGGAAGCAAAACAGTATAAGCTTAAAGGGATAGTTCACCCAAAAATGAAAATTTGATGTTTATCTGCTTACCCCCAGGGCATCCAAGATGTAGGTGACTTTGTTTCTTCAGCAGAACACAAATGAAGATTGCGGTCTGTCAGTCATATAATGGCAGTCAATGGGATCCACGGCTTTGGATACACAGACAAAACCAAATTAAACCCTGCGGCTCGTGACAATATACTGAGGTCTAACACATGAAACAATCAGTCTGTGCAATAAACTGAACAAATGTGCTCAGGACAGTTGGACATTGTGGTGGATCAGAGGTAAAAAATTCTATAAATATTGTTCAGTCTCTTGCAAAGAACGATTGTTTTGTGTGTTAAGACCTCAATGTATCATCACGAGCCGCAGAGTTTAATTTGGTCTTGTTTGTGTATGTTTTTTTTTTACTCTCAAAGCCGTGGGTCCCATTGACTGCCATTATATGACTGACAGGCTGCAACGGTTTGAGTTAAAAATCTTTGTTCGTGTTCTACTGAAGAAACAAAGTCACCTACATCTTGGATGCACTGTGGGTAAGCAGAAAAACATAACATTTTCATTTCTGGGTGAACTATCCCTTTAAATAAAGCTGGATATGATATGCCCAAATATGCCATACTCATGTGAAAAGCGATATACAATAACAGTGGCGTGCACAGACCTCTGGAGGGGCAGGAGCGAAATGGCAGTATGAGGGCACAAACGTGGAAATCACGGACCGGTAGTAATTGTGGGGCAGGTAGACCAGACCACAAGGTCACTTTAACGTCGGGCCTCAAAGGGACAGGGGCTCGAGCCCCCCCCCCTGAGTCCATGTGACATCAATGGTTCAATTTTATGAAGCTATGAGAATACTTTTTGGGTGCAAAGAAAACTAAAATTATGGAGCCGACGTTCTGATGTAGAATGTCCATCTCTCTTAGTTCATCATCTGTATATTCTGGTTCAAATAAATAAGGCTGGGCAAAAAATTAAAAGTCATCCTCTCTGTTGAAATCTTCAGACAGACTGTTTTATGTACTGTATGCATTTTCTTCCGCTTGTAAACAAGGCGCAGTGCATCCTGGTTCTACGTCAGACTGTGCATCGAAGACAAAGATGAGACACACAGTTGTCACATGGACTATTTTAACAATGTCCTTACTACTTTTCTGGGCCTTGAACATGGTAGTTGCTTTGCTGTCTATGCAGGATCAGAAAGCTCTCAGATTTTATCAAAAATCTTACAAAGGTCTTACGGGTTTGGAACGACATGAGGGTGAGTAATTAATGACAAAATTTTCATTTTTGGGTGAACTATTCCTTTAATAGTTTAATAGTTTAATTATATGTATCTTTTTCGGCAACGAGAAAAGCAATGATTAAGAATACAAGCTTTGCGGTGCAGGTGGTGGACATGCAAGACACAGACGTTCCATCACATTCCACTTGATGGGTAACAGGTGATACTGCTACTGATCCTGCTACTGGAAAGTCATTAAAGTCTCATCTTTATGTGGAGAAAGTGATTTACATGAGGCAGCCAGCCATGTTTAACGCTCCCATTGAATGAGCTACAGGTGAGTGGGCTATCCCACGCTAATGAACACCCCGTATACTGTTCCAACTGGATTAGGAAACTTTTTTCTGGTTTTCCAAGTCTTGGGCACAGGTTGGCACACCCTCCTGATCTAGTGGCGCCAAATGCTATAAACCACCTAAAAATGGCAATGGTGGAAAGTTTTCCCTAAAAAAAGGGGAAAGCTTATAAAAACACTGCACGAGGGAGAGAAAGAGGAGTGAAGGATTATTTTCCACTGTGTCAGGGAGGTGTCTGGGTTTGGCTTGAGCCCCATGCTCCTGTCGTGTGAGCCCCATGCTCCTATCCTGCCGGCTTATCTGCCCTGATCGGAAATGAGGGATGGATAGAAGAGAAGGGCGGACAGTCCGGTGCAGATGCAGCTGCCTGAGTCAGAGAGAGGCTGGAAACCCAACCCTCACGAACATACGGCACAACGCAGCACATGTTCACAACACGCACTGGCACACGCTCTTACTGTCACTGTAAACAATCTGTAAACATCTGTTTGTCAGCTACATTCGTTATCATGAACAATACTACTAAAGCATTTCTTCATTTCAGTAAGTGTGACAAAGTGTGTTAACTAACTTTAACAAAGATTAATAAACACCTCAATAAATGTATTGCTTATTGTTAATGTTAGTAATTAATCCTAACTATATGACAATTGTTATGAATTAATGTATTTAAATATTTATATTGTAAAAATGTAATAAAAATATAATAACAATAAATACTTAATATGCTTCCTGTTATGAACTTTTGCTATGTAATTAATACGTATCAACTATATTTTCAATCATTCGGTCTGAAATGATCTTGTACGGGTGTAACCAAAGTACTTGGTTTACAGACAAAACAATCTGTGTATCATTTTGTTAAATCATACCCTCCCTTCTTCGCTTACTGACCTCTATGCTCAGATACACCCCGGCACACACACACAAAGCCTGAGAGTCCATGTTTAAAGCATTTTTTAAATATGTTCACAATGCCCTAAAGATATGATTTCGGTGAACTGCTGCACATTTGTTTAAATGCAACTGATTGTCATTCATTCTGACCACCTTGTTTATTAATCATGTGACTAAACGGCTGAGAGATGTCACAGACTATGATTCTATTTAAATTATAATCTTCATCATTCATCAGTGTGCCTGCCAGCCCAGCATCACTGAAATCCCAGATGGACTCCAGTGTCGTTGTCAGGAAGGGTGGAAGAACAGCTGTAACTGTACAAAAAATGTGTCCAGATGGACGTGGATCTCGTAACTCAGTCGCAATGCTTTAAATGTGATGCAGCAGAAGCTGCAGACAATGATAAACCACAGCAGGTGGGTGCCATTTAGGAGACGAATGACTTACAAACCACATACACGCTTGCTAAAATCAGAACTAACTGAATTATGTTGTTACCATGTGAGGAACGAGTCAGTAAAATGTAAATCTAAAGTACAGTTTTAGATCATTTCTAACAGGACATAGCTGGAAAATGACTCGTGATGGAGTCACTTGTGAACTCAGTAACAGCTCTAAACGATTCACTGAGTGACTCCGATTCAAAGCACCAGCTCACAAGCAAAAAATACCTTTTGACTCAATCATTAACGCATACCAGAGCATAACAGTAATTTAGCTGTGTTTGTTGTGACAATATTGTTTACATATATTGTACACCAATATAGCTGACTAAAGCACATATAGACACACGTTTTTACACTAAATTATTACTGCGTTTGCAACTATTTTAGTCATTGTCATGAGCTACCTAATAATGCATATCACTTTAAAAAATGGGGCTAAATAGCACTAAAAGTGGTTTATTGGCTCATAACATAAGGCTGCCTTATGTTAAACTGTTTTAAATTACCTTTTTTCCACATCAATCTACACTCCATACACCATAATGACAAAGCAAAAACAGAATAGTCACAGCTGCATCGATTTATTAAGAATAAAAAACTAAAATGAATACATTGCATAAGTATTCATACCCTTAATGCAGTACTTAGTTGAAGCACCTTTACAGCCTTAAGTCTTTTTGGGTATGATGCAACAGAATTTGCACATCATTTGGCAAATGTCTTCCATTCTTCGCCTCACCTCTTCGCTTCTCAAGCTCTGTTAGCTTGGATGGGGTCTGGAAGACATTTACAGGTTTCTCCAGAAATGTTAGATCAGGTTCAAGCCCAGGCTGTGGCTGGGCCACTCAAGGACATTCACAGAGTTGTCTTTAAGCCACTCCTCCTGTGTGCTCAGGGTCATTGTCCTGTTGGAAGGTGAACCTTCTGCCCAGTCTGAGGTTCTGAATGCTCTGGACTGGGATTTCATTAAGGCTATCTCAATATTTTGATGCACTGAGCTTCTAATCTGACAAGTCCCTCAGTCCCTGCCACTGAAAAATTGCCCACAGCATGAGGCTGCTACCAGCACTCTTTACTTTTGAGATGGTACTCTGCAGGTAATGAGCAGTGCCTGATTTGCTTCAAATTATGCTTGGAATCTTGTTTCTAGTCTGAGGGACTTTAGGTGCTTTGTTGCAAATTCAAAGTGTGTTTTCATGTGTCTTCACTGAGGAGAGGATTGTGTGTTGCCAAGCCCAGATTGATGGAGTGTTGCAGTGATATTTGTCCTTCTGTAATGTTTCTCCCATCTGCATATATCTTCATGGAGCTCAACTAGAGTGACCATCAGGTTCTTGGTTCTCTATCAGTTGCTAAGTTTGGCCAGGATTTCTGGTTGTTTCAAACTTCTTCCATTAAGGGTAACAGAGACTACATACTTCTGTGAACCTTCAATGCAGCAGAATTTTTTCAGAACTCTTCCCCAGATGTGTGGCTTGATGCAATACTGTCTCTGAGCTCTACAGGTAGTTTTTTTTAACCTCAGGGCTGGGTTTTTGCTCTGATATGCATTTTTAGTTGTTAGACCTTTTATTAAGACGCATATGCCTTTCCAAATCATACCTATTCAATTGAATTTGACACAGGTTAACTTCACTCGAAGGAAAGTAACATCTACGAATGCTATGAATGCTCCTGAGCTAAATTTCAACTGTCCCAGATAAGGGTATACTTATGCAATGAAATAATTTAAGTTTTTTATTTTTAATAAATTTGCAAGATGTTAAAAACCTGTTTTTTGCTTTGCCATTATGGTGTATGGAGTGTAGATTGATGTGGGGAAAAAAGTAATTTAAAGCAGTTTAACATAAGGCAGCAACATAACAAAATGTGAACAAAATGAAAGGGTATGAATACTTTTCGCAAGGCACTGTTTGTTACTCCACTCTCATATGTTTGCTATGAATGGAAAATTACTACAATGGCAAAAACCGTTTTGAATCACTTTTATGTTTTTCTGAGATCACAAAGTCTTGTGTGGGGGCCCTGGAAAGTTTTCTTATGGTGGGTGTTGAGTCAGAGCAAGTGAGAACTCTGATTGGATGCCCAGTTTAGCAAATGAGTCAGTGCTGAAGAATTAAAGCGAAAGTGATGAAAAAGAGTAAGTAAATAAAGGTGGCACAAACAGAAGAGTGCTCTAACGAGCAGCTTAAAATGAAGAAAGTTATCAAAATTACTGATATTCAAAATGGTGAACAAGCACTACTTTGTTTACGTTTCATATATCTGTGTATATTTCGTAAATGCATGTTTAATTTTTTCCTTTTGAATGAGGAATATATACTATTGATAGCTGCTGATATAGACAGTTAATTCCTCTCACACAAGCACAGAACGCAGATATTAGTTTGCAGTCGGCTGTAGTCTGAGCAGTGTGTTTAAGTGCAGCTTTTTGGTCCAAACGCTCCTGACACGATGCAACAAAATCGTTAACTTTTGTCGCCACTAATTCTTTAAAGTCGGCTTGGTGTGTCCCAGCCTTAAGAAAGAGTTAATTAACATTTAAAGAACTATACAAGGCCTTAATGGGTTCTATGTATGGCAGCGGTGCTAAATAGCATCCTAACCACCCCAAAGAACCACTGAGGGACCATATTCAATTTAACAGGTTGTATATATGGTAGCGGTGTTATACAGCACCTCACCACCGATACAAGATACAAAAGTACTACAAAAGTACTTTTGAAAAAGTACACCTTTGAACCTTATTTAGCAATAAAAGGTGCATCTTAGTACCTTAAATGTACAAATTAGTATCTCAAGTGTACATACTAGTAACAAAATGGTATATTTTCATCACAAGAGGACATATAATAATGCTAAACATGCTTTATGTCTTTACTAAACCAAAGCAATGGAGCTCATTGAAACATTAGGAGGTCTTTGTCATCTTTCAAAATTATAGCAGTAGAAAGAGTTATATTTACCATGACGCCTGTGAAGAGACACACCACCTTGCCACAGCTGGTGTGAGGGGACACATCTCCATATCCCACTGTGAGAAAGGTGATGGCTATGAGCCACAGTGCTGTGTCCATGTCACCTGTCGCTACCTGCTGCTGCCTATAGGTGGAGACAGAGAGCGGCTGTGTAAGTATACGAAGGATATGTATTCTGCAAAACTTGACTGAAAATGTAAAAAGATTCATTACAATGCCCTGACAAGTGATCTAGAATCTATTGCTCAAAGTAATGAGCTGGTGCTAAAGAGCAATTTGTATGTTCCTGAAATAAATCTGTTCGTAAGATATGTATGACCACAACTCAAATTGACCATCAACATCAGAGGAAGCACAATAACACTTGATGAGCTGCTTCTATTGAGCAAAGCGAATGGAAAAAGCATAATAAATACTGTTGCATAAGTGTTTGTGTTTCACTACAAATAATTGCACGTTCTGTACCTTTCACACAGTCGCAGCATCCAAGCTGCTGAGAGCCAGAAGAACATAATGAAGACCAGCAGTGTGCGGGCCGGATATGTGTTCATTAGCACCTTGAGCACGAAGCGGAAGGTGAAGTTGATGTTGTTGAGGGAGCCGATGCTCCTGTACGAGGCGCTGAGGAGCACCTTGCTGTGTAACAGGACGGCTCTGTGCACGAGATACAGTCTCAGGAACATGAGCGCCGACAGCAGCAGCTCCACATCTAGCATGACTTCTTTGTGACTGGAGGACAAGCAGAGGGGGGTAGAGGAATTTTGCTCGGGCTTCCCTCCTTGTCTTTCCTCCATATCTGGCCTCAGGTAGATAGCCACAGGATGGATAGCACAGACAATGAGCTCCAGGGAGATGCCAAGCACCCGGTTACTGGTCATGGCAATGCGCCAGTCCACCTGGTTGTGGTCAATGATGAAAAGCTTGAAGAAAGGAAAGAAAAACAGAGGCAGGATGTGTATCAACAAGAGAATCACTTGATTGATCTCATAAGGAAGCAATGATTAACAAAGTATGGCAGAGACGAGAGAACGAGCAAGACGTTCTTGATTCACTGCGAGAACGGAGCCAAAACAAACACGGCCCTGCCCTCCCTGATAGGACGTCCAGCTGTAAACTGTTTCGCTTGTGAAGGACAAGTGTGTCAGTGAAACTACTCGAAACCATAAATCACAAATGAATGGCTCATTAATTGCATGACACAAAAAATATTAAACATGACTTAGAGCTGAAAATGAGTAACACCATATAAATCAACAGTCGTCTTGGATTACAGCACACAGTTTGAAAAGTACATGGATCAGAATTCGGTTGTAATTGTCATTGTTGCTTACATTTTCCTGCTACACTTCAGCTGCTGTATCATTTGTAAGTTTGTCACTCTGCACTGCAGAGTTTTCCTCATCCATGAGGTCACTGGGGGCGATGACAAGACATGGAATTCTAGGTAATTTGATCTAATATTTAAGCAGTTTAAATGAAAAGACATAATGTGGCAAAACAAAATAAAATAAAAATGTTCAAAAGGTTTTTCATTTGCTTCACTAAACTCATAAGACATAAAATAAAAACATTTAAAAAAAACTATGTGCCTATATATTTATATACTTAAATATACTTAAAGGATAGGTCACCCAAAAATGACAATTATGTCATTAATTACTCAGCCTCATGTCGTTCCAAACCTGTAATACTTTCGTAAATCTTCAGAACATAAATTAAGATATTTTGATAAAATCAGAAATCTTTCTGTCCCTTCTAAACAGGCAAAATTGTTGAATAAAGTTGTTATTTTTGTTTTCTTTGAGCACAAAAAAAAAACATTCTTGTAGCTTCATTAAATTGTGGATGAACCACATGTCTCGTGGACTGTTTTAACAATGTCCTTACTACCTTTCTGGGCCTTGAACGTGTCAGTTGTGCTGATGTCTATGCAGGGTCAGAAAGCACTTGAATTTGATCAAAAATATGATCATTTGTGTTTTGAAGAGAAACAAGGGTCTTACAGGTTTGAAACAACATGAGGGTGAGTAATTAATGAGATAAATTTTATTTTTGGTTCAACTATCCCTTTAATCTTGATTATAATCTTGATCAAATAAAAAATAAAGGAGGTTATTGAGACTTTTCAGAATTTTTTTCTTATAATAGTGAGTCTACATCTCACAATTCAGACTTTTCTTCTTGGAAATGCACTTGCACTGGTGGAAACAGGTCAGAGGGTGTTAATGCTAAAAGTAGGTGTAAAAAAGTAGCTAAAAGTAACTTCCTGTAGCTCAAACGGTACAGCAGAGCATAGCACAATAACACCAATAAGATCAATGGCTTTGATTCCCAGTAAATGCATGAACTTCTCAGTTTTTTTATACAAATTCTTATACTTCTACACTGTAAAAAGTTTCCAAAAAGTTTAGCAGCTGCCTTAAGATCTTAAGTTAAATCAACTTAAGTCAATTAAACTCACAAGTTATATCAACTCATTTTTATTGTAATAAGTTAAAGTGACTTGTAGTTTTAAGCTGATTTAACTTAAAAACTTAAGGCAGCTGCTGAACTTAGGTTTTTAAGTTGAATCTGGTGAACACTTTTAACAGTGTATGTAAACAAATTATTACATGATACCTATAAAAAAACAGAAGACAAAAAAAAAATTCTGAAAGGGGGCTTTTTGCCCTGTGTACACCACTGATAACGGTATGCAACATGTGGTTGCATAAGTTCCTGCTTTGATAGGAATCACATCTGAAACTACCAATACTCTCAAGTGACCTTAAACAAACAGAAGACTACTTGCAAAAGCATCTACCTTAATCTGAAGCAGTGTAAATATTTTAATGTACAACACTAAATATATCAGCCCATATGAAATCTTACATTTATTTGCTTCTACAGGAGTTAAAGGGATAGTTCACCCAAAAATGAAAATTATGTCATTAATTACTCACTCCCATGTCGTTCCAAACAAGTAAGACCTTTGTTCAACTTCAGAACACAAATTAAGATATTTCTGATGAAATCAGAGAGCTCTCTGATCCTCCATAGACAGCAAGGGTCCAACCAAGCTCAAGGTCCAGAAAGGTATCAAAAATATTGACAAAAAAAGTCAGTGGTTCAACCGTAATTTTATGAAGCTGCGGTCAAAGCACGCATATATTGTCGTGGTACTTTCCAAAATGCCACTAGGGTGACATAGAGGAGAAGAATTGTTGATTTCATTATTTTTGTTTTCTTTGAACACAAAAAAGTATTCTTGTAGCTTCAGAAAGTTATGGTTGGTGAACCACTGATGTAACTTGGACTATTTTGTCAATGTTCTTGGTACCTTTCTGGACCTTAAACGTGGTAGGACCCTTTGCTGTCTATGGAGGGTCTGAGAGCTTTCGGATTTCATCAGAAATATCTTAATTAGTGTTCTGAAGATGAACGAAGGTCTTATGAGTTTGGAACTACATGAGGGTGAGTAATTAATGACACAATTTTCAGTTTTGGCTGAACTATTCCTTTAATCTATTAATCTAGCTGTAGACAGTCAGAGATTTTGTCCATTGAATGTGGCCTTGAGAGATGCAATATGAATCCCATGGGAACACAGTTAGGGAATCGTCGGGACAGGGAATCGGGTGGGGGTTGGGCTGAGCTGAGAGAGATGTGAGATTGTGTAAAAGCAGGTGATGTCTTGGCAGAGTGGGCCGATGGAGACATGTGCTGAGGTAATTAAGACTAGCAGGGGTTTTTGACTTCTAAAAGTATAGCAGATTTTAGAAGACAGACGTTTACATCGCTTTTTCTGTTCTGCTCCTTTTCGTCTGCTTTTGTGTAACTTCCTTGCACCAAATGAGTCACACTAGGGGTCAGAAAGACTTTCTCTTTTTTTTGTATTTTTGTGCTTTTTAACTTTAAAGGATAGCTGTTGCCAAAATGCAACCTGGGCTGTTTTTTTTACTGTAAGCGAGACAAACTTATATCTAAAAGCATAATTACGACAAACGAGCCATTTTTGAGATTGACCGTGATTTCGTTTTGTGGTCAGTGGCCGGTGAATGGGAGTACTAAGGGCATAACTTTGAGCGCATCAAAATCGATATTTTTACAACACTAAGAAGGCTCGACACACCATGACACTTTGCTCGAAGTATCGCCTGGGTCTCTACACATGAACTCCAGCATTGAGAACATTGTTCGTGTACACAGAGTTTACTAAAAAGAAAGGTTTTGAACAACTCACTAACACTGTTTGAGTTTCCGCTCGTGGCCGTCTTGCCAGTCAAGAGGTGTCGATCTCCGAGTGTGAGGATGGATAGCTCCTAAAGCATATTTCCATATAAATGCACGGCTAATTCGTTGTTTTGTCGCAAGTGAAAAACAATATTAAACTTCTAGTTGTAAAAAGAGCCTCATATAAGCCTAATATTTCGTCCTATGGAGTCCATTCATTCGTATTCGGAGATCGACACCTCTTGACTGGTAAGATGGCTGCAAGCGGAAACCCAAACAGTGAAAGTGAGTTGTTCAAAAACTTTCTTTTTAGTAAACTCTGTGTACACAAACATTGTTCTCAATGCTGGAATTCATGTGTAGAGACCCAGGCGATACTTCGAGCAAAGTGTCATGGTGTGTCGAGCCTTCTTAGTGTTGTAAAAATATAGATTTTGATGCACTCAAATGTATGCCCCTAGTACTCCCATTCACTGGCCACTGACCACAAAGCTAAATCACGGTCAATCTCAAAAACGGCTCGTTTGTCGTAATTATGCTTTTAGATATAAGTTTGTCTCGTTTACAGTAAAAAAAAAAAACAGCCCAGGTTGCATTTTGGCAACAGTTATCCTTTAAAAACCATGAGGTCCCTTTATCCCCCATATTGCTGACTCTGTGTGAGGAGTTTAGATAAGCCCCATCTTCTCCTCACACTTCACCCTTCTTATCTCTGTACTGCACTTGTGGATCCCCTGCTGTGAAACGTTTTCTGAATTTGATGCTGTTAAAGTTTAGTCAGGTTTCTTTCACTGGCCTCAATCATTTTTTATTTCCTTCTTGCTTAACCCAAAGCAAAATACACTACAGCGTAAAACTGTGGTTGCACAACCAAAAGAGTATTTTCCAGTGTTAATGAATAAGGAAGTTAAGTTGATAATGTTTAAGGGTAGAAACCTTCTAATGTATTAGGTTACACTATCTGATCCTGTACTTTAACGCCTCTCATAGGGATTTGGCATTACATGTCGTAAAGTAAACATATCACAACTGTCAACTTTTGTAGCTGTCAACACAGATGACACCAAGTGGCATTCCTTTCAACAAAAATAACTTTTTATACATATTTTAGACCATTATTTCAACGACGGTTGCACTTGATGAGCTACACAACTCGGAAAATAAAAAACTGATATGATGACCACAGTTACTGAAAGAGCTTACAGGTAGCGATGGATATTGTAGACTTAAACCAAATGCAGTAGCATCAATTTTCTTGGATTTTGAGACAAATTCACGCTGAGAAACTCCTTCAGTGGCCGCGGAATCATGACAAGCGTTGGCATGTTGGCATCTAGCGCTTCTTGTCTCTGTCATTTGTAAGATTTAGCTGTGGTCTACTAAAAGTCCCAAAGGCATTAGGGATAAAGTGGAGAGAACAAAGATAGCAAGTTTCATTCATCCACAGGCACCTTTCAATTCTTTTCTCCTCTTCTATCGCTAGGAAAACAGTGAAGACACATCCCTTTTCTTGTTCATCTTTGACTGAACATTACAACCAAAAGCCAAACAATGTGGCATTGTATTAGTATTTTATTTTCCAAGTTGTGGTAAAGATAACAACAGGTAGTGCCAGAAGCTCAATGAGTGCAACATTTCACTTCTTCGAAATAATGGTGCCCCATAGTCCAAAATATGTTTTACTAGCTACATTTTTGAACGGTTATGTCCATACAATTAAAGTCAACTTTCTTTGTATGGGCAAAAAATATCGTTGTTTGTGTTCCACAGAAGAAATAAAGTCACACAAGTTTCAAACGACATGAGAGTGCGTAAACAATGACAGAATTGTAATTTTTGGGTGAACTGTACCTTTAAGAGAAATTTCTTCAAACAAGTTCAGAGGCAATGCAATGGATTCAGATTGGACAAAAGCACTCACTCTGATGTCTTTATAATGGAAGGCGATGATGAGAATGAGCAAACACCCCGTGGAGAAACTGATGAGACCATTTATGGAGAGGGCATATATGGATCCCTGGAGAGAACAGACAAAACAAAGAGAATGAGAGTGAATTATACAATAAAGGTTTCAGTGGCGTGCTACGTTTCAATGCGAGAACTGAAAAATAGTCAAACATTTAATAATCTAAAGTTACAGTATTTCACTGTAATTTTCTCTGTTTATTATACATTTGGTTTAAATAAAGTAAGGCAGGTGCTTCCTGTTAAAAGATGTCGAACGCAATGAGCAATTTAACATTTTTAGAATCCTATTTAAGATCGCTTTGCTCACTTCAGCGACCATGTTATGTGGGAAAGATAGTGCATGAAAATCAGTAACGAGCTTATATGCCATTAGAGGTCAAAACTCAAATCCATTATTCAAACAGGCGCTAATTATGCACTAAATGATGTGGAAAGATGCAATATGACCGTAGGCAGTGTGGGCAACACAAAGGGGAGGGAGACAAAATGTGGAAAAACTTGCATAAATAGCCAATTTTCCTGCATAACCTGTTTTCCAAGAGAATGGTGAGCTTAAATAAATTATCGTGCCTGGAAGATCGTTCTGTTAGCATGTGTTCCTTCTCCATGCCAATGCAACGAAAATACTATAAAAACAAATATATGCATTGCTATGCAACTACAAGAGAAAATTGCATTACATTGCCAGAAGAAAATGGGCAAAAAATACTTCATTATGCCTGTTCTGATAAAATGATAGGGTGATAGTTCCATAGATCAAGTCCTGCATCATGTCGGAATTCTGTGAAACCCCTCTGTGGCCGACAAATAATTTCATGCACTATAGTTGAGACATTTTGACTGCTTTGCTATGTATTTTCATAAAGACATCAACATGAATTTAACAATGAGAGAGACCACATTTCATAAAGAGAAATCTGGCATAACGAAAGTGGTTTAATAAGACCAGGAAACGTCCAGGTTATATACCCAATCAATTCAAGCTTTGGGTTGTAAAGACTTGGCAACTTCCCTTACACAGTTTGCTCAATTTATCCTTATGCGAAAGTTCACCCAAAAATGAATATTCTGTCATTAATTCCTCACCCTCATGTCGTTCCAAACCTGTAAGACCTTCGTTCTTCTTCAGAACACAAATTAAGATATTTTTAATAAACCCAGGAGCTTTCTGACCCTACATAGACAGCAATGCAACTGACACATTCAAGGCCCAGAAAGGTAGTAAGGACATTGTTAAAATAGTCCATGTGACATCAGTGGTTCAACCGTAATGTTATGAAGCAACGAGAATACTTTTTGTGCCCAGATAAAACAAAAATAATGACTTTACTCAACAATTTCTTTTCTTCTGTGTCTGTCTTCATTGCGCGTTCACAACAGTACCACGACTGGAGGGTCAGAAAGCGCTTGGATTTCATCAAAAAATATCTGAATTTGTGTTCTGAAGATGAACAAAGGTCTTAAAGGAGTACTAGTGCTTCAGTAAAGAAAATATTTTTTGAGCAAAACATTTCAGGATTTCACTCTATATAATGGACTTCTATGGTGCCCCCGAGTTTGAACTTCCAAAATGCAGTTTAAACACAGCTTCAAATGGCTCTAAATGGTCTTAGCCGAGGAAGAAGGGTCTTATCTAGTGAAACTTGGGGGCATCATAGAAGTCTATTATATGGAGAGAAATCCTGAAATGTTTTCCTCAAAAAACATATTTTCTTCACGACTGAAGAAAGACATGAACAATTTGGATGACAAGAAGGTGAGTACATTATCTGTAAATTTTTGTTCTGAAAGTAAACAACTCCTTTAAGGGTTTGGAAAGACATGAGGGTGAGTAATTAATGACAGAACTTTCATTTTTAGGTGGTTGTTTTAAACCTGTATAACTTTCTTTCATCTGCTGAACACAAAAAAATATGTTTTAAAGAATGTTGGTAACCAAACGTTGCTGGTAGCCATTGACTTCCATCGCCTTTTCTCCATACTGTGGAAGGTAAGGGGGGGAACATCGACCATTTGTTATGAAGCAGACGGACAGGCAGGTAAGTAACAATATAAAGGTGTTTATTAAAAACAGCAGAGTGACGAATGAAGCAGCAGTCTGAGAAAGGTGAGTATGGTAATGAGATATAGCTGATCCAATGAAGATGTATCCGATGATGATAACAATCCTTTTCTTTGCAGATCGGGAACAGAATGAGATCCAGGAATGTAGGGTGAGCAGGCTTACGGTACACACACCCACCGCGATCCTTGGAGGACAGACTGACGGCACACACACCGCTGGGATCTGTGACAGGACAGACTGGAACGAGACAGAGTGCAGGTAAGTGGCAACAGGTAAGTATGTTAGTGAAACTCACGGAGAGAGGCACTGACAGTCCACTTCGTGCAAACGAGCCCGGACGCTGAGCGGTGTGTGGAGTGAGTCTATATAGGGGCGTGGTGATTGATTGCAGGTGCGTGTAATTAGAATTCGGGTGATTGTGATCTTATCGTGACTGTGGGTGTGGAACCTGGCCAATCCGTGACACCGTTTGGTTACCAACATTTTTCCAAATATCTTCTTTTGTGTCAGAATTTTCATTTTTGGGTAAACAATCACTTTAAATTCAAAGTCTAAAACCACATAATTGTAAAAGCATCTATAGAAACAAGTTTTTCACAAATATTGGTACTGATGTTTGTGAATGCAATACACCAACATTAAGGAAACAGTAAGTAAAGTTTACAGGGGGTAGTACTGAAGTTTGTTTTGCCCACTTCATTCACCACGGTATGTGGACAGGATAGCACGTGAAAATTAGCATAGTGCTTATGTCCCGTTTGAGGTCAACACTCAAATCCATTATTCAAACAGGCGCTAATTATGCACTAAATGGTGTGGAAAGATGCAATAGGCAGTCTGAGCAGCACAAAGGGAGGGGGGACAAAATGTGGAAAAACTTGCATAAATAGCTGCTTTTCCTGTATAATTTGGTTTCCATGAGAATGGTAAGTTTAAATACGCCGTCACGGTTGCAGAAGTAGGCTATGCTTTGGAGGCGTAAATTAATTATTTCTCTAAATTGTCTGAAGAACTAGAATCAAAAAAAGTTTTAAGCAATATGACCAAAAATAATTGGGGGAAACTTGCTGAAGCGAATCAAGAAAACACTTGATTAGTTGTCAGTCAGGACATTAAATCTCTTCAGTCACCCATGTTGACTATTACAGTGTGAGCCTGGAAAAATATAGATTATGTGATAGAACTGAAGAGTAATACATTTTATAGGGTCTAAACGTAAATCAGACTCATGCAACTATTGTAAATGCAGGCAAAGAGTTGTTTAAAAACAGCTGCGCATACAATTTTTTTTCCCACAATAATATAACATACTCTTAACACTTATTATGAAAATGAAAATCAGAACAAGGGCTGGATAAATGAAAAAAATGAAGAATGAAGTTAAGTAAATTCTAAAACGTTTCCAAATATTTTCTTAAGAACAAATTTTTTTCTTGCAAAACAGATGAAAGATAAAGAAAGATAAAATCTAAAGAACTAGGAATTGTCTCCAATTTGTAAGAATGTTCCTATGAGCAATTCGTGAGAAGAAAATTATTTTTAGGACAGGCTTATGTAAGAAAATACTAGGGAAATAGCAGTTAAAAAGAATTTTATTCCTTAGGCTGATGACACATGTGGCAACTTTTTAAGCAATGTTCCTGGGCAATGTTGCCGTCAACAGGCAACCAGGTGAGACACAGTACCTACGGCTGATCTAAAGTATCCATATACTGTAGAAATTTGTTGCCCATTCTCAATGGCAAAGTGCCCAAGTAACATCGTTTGAAAACAATGCCAAAAAGTTGCCACTCAACATAGCTCAAGAAGTTTCCCCATGTATCATCAGCCTTACAATGTTTAGTGAAACTGGCTTCTGGGCTATACTAACTTTTATTTGTATTATTATTTAATAAAATCCAAAATGTGATGGCCTCATACATAAAATAGTAGAGCAAGGTGCCAGCAAAACCTGGGGTTCAAATCTTAGGCTGATGACACGGGGCAACTTTTTTGAAGCAATGTTGCACGGCAACACTGCCCAAAGTTGCCCAGCAACATTGCTTAAAAAGTTGCCCTGTGTATCATCAGCCTTAGGGAATGGATGAACTGATATGCACGGCACTGTGATTTGCTTTGGCATAATGCATAAATGATCTGACAAATTAATTTAATGATTACTCTGGAATATATATAAGTGTGCACAGACTATCTGGTTTCCTGTGTTAGTCCGACAGATTATGGCAACTCTTGTCCTGTTGAGTTTTATTTGTATGTTCTGTTTTAAGGCCTACCTAAGCATTAGCCTATAATTTATTTATTTTTCCCCATCTGAAGACATATATGACAAGGTAAACTTGCTATAGAGTTATGATGTGCAAGATGAACCTACTTCCCCTCATCAATGTGTTCTCAAAAACGGCGAGTCTGATTTGACCAAAACACTTTTCAAGATAGCTGCTTGATTTGGAGACGAAACAAACGCATCTCCATTGTTGTATAAAGGCATTTATGTGTATTGCATCCCGATGACACCCCACAGAAGTTACCAAATCTTAATTGAGTTTGTGATTGGTGAAAGTTATTTAAAAGTATCTCGTGTTTTTCCGTGTGTGCTCGGTCATTCCCGTAAGTGATCGAAAATCCGTAAATTAACGAGTTTTATCTAAGTTAAACATTATTTCTGATAGATCTATCACTAGTTAAATCAGCCTAATTTACTCCACATAAAATCATTTTAAGGGTTAGATCAAGTAGCTATAGTGCATAGGCTATATCCACTTTTTACAGTGTATCAAATAAGTTAAAATGTTGCTTAGTTAAGCAGTTTAGTTCCCCACAACTATTGAATTTAAAATTGTGAATATTTTAGCCGTGCGTAATTTTGGAAGGTTTACTTTCTCTATTTGGATACATGATTATTTGTCTTTTCTCCTGAATATGTGTGATGTTTCTCTTTACTGAATATCATTTCACCCTCTAGAGCCCATAACTGATGTTCTGTCCATCAAATTCACCACTCAACTGTCTCAGTTGTATTTCACTATAGCTGTAGATGTACTTACTGGTTGATATACTACTGGGCACAGCTCAGCATGTAATACCATCAGCAGAATGCCTAACGCCGCGGTTCCCAGTGCCCAAGCGCAGAGGCGCTTCTTGTCCTCCAAAAGGAACTTTCTGTCACGAAGTCTGTAAAGATTTCCCCCCTCGATGGGACTGTGCCTCTTCCCCGTGTGAGACAGCGGTACTCTGATCTCCATCGTCTCCCCGTTGTGGTTGACAAGTCCATCACAGTTTCTGCCATCCACCTTGGTGTCCAAGTGCGCGAAGCGAGCGGTCATCTCCATAGCGCGCTCTTGTCTTCAGTCCATACAGACATCAGTCGCCTTGTTCTCCATCCTGTCCTTCCCCCTCTCCAACCAAAATTTCGGAAGGCATAGCACGTTGGAGTCAAGAAGTATCAGAGTGAAGAACGAAATGCGCGCTCCTACCTGCGAACTTCCACTTTCACTGTTACGCGCCTCAGCATTTGACTTGGTTCTGTGGGTAGGCGCTCTGAAACTGTGCACTATGAAGTAGCGCTCTTACGTATGCCGTGGATGGACTGCATCGACTTCTTTAGAAGTGGTGTTGCCTCATATGATGATTGTGGCATTTATTTTTTTCTTCGTTTGTTGTCATTGATGTTTCTTTCAGGATACTACTTTTGGCAAAGTGTTCTGAAAGGTTACACTTCAATGTCAGTGGAAATGCGAAACTAAAAGTAATTCGAATGTCACAGAGAAGCTCAGATACCACGATACACAGTCAAGTGTTGGAAATTAGAATTAAGTGTTTATAGCTCATATTTTCGCTCTCAGCACGTTTGAGCTACGAAACAGTCAATAACAAATTTGTCCAGAGGGGTACCTCTAGTGGGAGACCCGTTTAGTGCAAGGCTAACGGTTTAGTTAACTGCACGGTTTATCTACGGTTGTTTTGCTAATTTATGCTGTTTTAGCCACGGGAAAAAACGTGTGCAAGCTGTTAAATCATATAGAGAAAGACTTATTTTGACAAACAAATGTTAATAGGTGGTGAAACAAAAAGCGTACAAGCAGTATTAAAGATATTAGCCTAATA
Source organism: Garra rufa (assembly GCF_049309525.1). Classification (NCBI taxonomy): domain Eukaryota; kingdom Metazoa; phylum Chordata; class Actinopteri; order Cypriniformes; family Cyprinidae; genus Garra; species Garra rufa. Next base: position 29,354,961 of record NC_133369.1, read on the forward strand.
TTTCACCTACCTGATCAGGAATTACAAGAACAAACACGAATGTTGTCAAGATTCTTGCCCTGGAAATCCTGGTTCAGTTTGGCCAACCAAAAACGCATTTTGTTCCTCAGACAGTTTTTGACACCCCTCTTCTTGATTTGTTATAATTTTTGGTAGTCTATAGTAGCCTACTCTAAATGTTTTTCCTGGTCTGACTGATTAGTACAGCCCAAAACATGACAATAATTGATCATTTTCAGCGGCAATAATCAGCCAAATATGTGAGTTTCATTCGGTTCAGTGTCATTGTTTACGTTCAGTGCTGCCAATATGGTTGATTGATGACACGTCTTGAAAACACTCTGCAACGGAAAGCGTGAAAGTAGCAACTAGCTAGTGTATGTTTAGCAAAAAGTTGCATTTTTTTAGGTTATTGAAACATTTCAAAACACCAATTAAATTATATACTTGTAAAAAAGAAAATATAAGACTCAGAGCCTTTGTTTAAAGTTCTTCTTAAGCCTTAAAAAGGGCTCAGATTACTTTGTTCGCAGGTGGATTTTAACCAACTACTCCACTGCCCACAGCAGCTGATATATATTTGTTTGCTTGTTTAATGCTGACAGCTAATTTAAAGAATTTGATAATGTGATTCCTACAGAGACCATTTGGAAAATGAAATATTAAGCTGTCACTTCCGTAATGAACTCATGACGGACAGGAACTCAGAAACTAAACACGCATGGCCATGAGGTTTGTTGCTCTCTCCTCTTCGTTTACAATCCCCCTCCTTCAAACCCAATGAACTGAAGCAGATTCTATTTCTATGCTCAAATCCTTGCTTGTCTTCCTCTAGAAATGACGTAATGACCTTGGGCCATGTGACGCACTTGCCCCATGTGGATCCTTCCGCCAGGGCATCCTGTAGCACACAACCTACAACAACCATCCCAATAAGTGTTTAGTCCAACTCACTCCAAGAGCCCACGAAGAGTACTACACTGCTAGGACGTTTCCACCATTTGGCCTGATTTCCTGAGGTTAGAAGGTCTTAAGAAAGCTTACAGATGTCTTATAACCTTTAGGCTTTAAAGTAGGCCTACTTGAGACTCCCCAAACGAATCTAATCCAACCAGGCCATAAAGAATATGGAAAGATTCAACAAAAAAGAGAGTCAGAATTTGTTCATTTTCAGTCTATGAAGTATACTGAAAATGGGAATGCATTATATCCAGAATATCTGTTAATTCAGTAAAATTCAGAAACATTTTTATTCAACTTTTCCTTTCCGTTTGAATGGCCATTTGTACATTTTATGTGTCTGGCTTCCGATCTCATCCGCATCCAGCTATTTTTAGCTGTACAAAACAGCTCGTTTTGCTGCTTGATTGTAAATTGGTGTGTCTTTTCCCCTATTATTTTAATGTATTATCTTAATTATGAACACACTGGTTTTTAATGCAAACAGTTTTACCGTTTACTGCACAACACGTTATTATTCTTCTCATTATTTCCCTATAGTACCTAATGAACTGGAAGTCTCACCCATAGGCTTACTTGCATGTTAAAAAATATATTTTATCTCTCATAATCAAATAAAAATGGAAAAAAAACTTAACTGTTTATTAATAAAATATATATTTGTAACATCAGTTGTACATAGTTTTGTACAAGCAATATTTACAGTTATAGCATAACAGCAAAACATGATTTAAAAGATTGCACAAATAAATATGCACTTGAAGACAGAAAAAAGGCAAAATGTTAAAGGTCATAAGTTTAACATACAAAACTGCACACATAATAATGATATAACAAAGATAAAATTCCAGTGTTGAAGACTATTACACTATTACAAGTTATAATAGTTTCAATTAGTCGAGATTACATAAAAGCTAAACCTAAAAAGGCAGATTATAAAATCATTTCATATATATGAATATATATGCTACATAAGGCAGCACCTGTGAGATGACACTGTACACTTTTATATGCAGTTTTTGCAAAACAAACATTAAGATAATCTACAAAATGTACAATCAAAATATTTAAGATAATGAAATATGGCTTTAATGAAATATGGCTTAAGCCTTAAGGCAATGTATACTACCACCTAGTGGTACTGGAAAAAAACCTACAGTACAATTATCATTACCATTTAGCCAAGGTAAATGGTAGCATTGTGCACAGAACCTAGCATAATGAACTAAATAATGTTTTTGTTAATGCAAAACATCTTGAGCAGATATGATTGTTCTTAAAGGAGGTTTCACATTAATCATGAACTAATATGAAACCTCACCCACACTCTTCAATAAATAAGATGAATTTGTTTTTAAACAGAAAAGTATAGAATGTTTTAGAGGTAACTTCAGAAACTATCACATCTGAACTGCTGGTAATTTTGGGAATGTGCTTCCATTGAGTATTTCATTGGATAATTACATTCACTCAAAATGATCTATTCCATTAAATATCACTCAAGTGTTCTCTACAGAAGCTGCTGGGAAAGATTTCCATATGACAGCAAAATTTCAAGTACGCAGGAATCCAGCTTTGGCAAAGTTGAGAAATAATTCCTGAGCCAGTGTTTTGTGCAGAAGTTTAAATATAACAACTGACTATTTTTTGCGCTTATAAACCTAAAGCTAGAAACCCAAAGAAAACATAAATACACAAATAAAGAGCAGAAATAGGCAGAATAGATAAAATGAAAAGCTTAAAGTTAAAGCATTATTTAAAGCATTAAATAGTTGACATGCTTGACACTATATTTCAAGTTTCATTGTAATAAGATATAAAGTTCCCTGCAGACTGGCAGATACGTCTTAAATTATAAATACACTGGTTTTCCGCTCTTTACCCTTTCACTGTCCCCCAGGTTTGAAGGGCAGCGTGAGGCACAATGAAATGAGGAGGTGCTTTTGGTACAACATAGTAAGCAAACAATGGAGAAGGTGCTGGTGCACATACAGTCGTGAAGAACATGCCTCTCTTCTTTTTGTACTGGGGCCACATCGGTGCAGGGTTATAAAAGTACTGCGGGCCAGGGATCTGTTATTGACAGAAAAAATGTACTGTTAGTTACAGGTGCTGGTCATATTAAATATTAAAATATCTTCAAAAAGTTGATTTATTTCACTAATTCCATTCAAGAAGTGAAACTTGTATAATGTATACATTCAGAGAGAGAATTGTGAAACAAAACCCATTCAAAAATGTGGGGGAGATTCACAAAGAGTGGACTGCAGCTGGAGTCAGTGCTTCAAGAACCACTACGCACAGACGTATGCAAGACATGGGTTTCAGCTGTCGCATTCCTTGTGTCAAGCCACTTTTGAACAACAGACAGCGTCAGAAGCGTCTCGCCTGGGCTAAAGACAAAAAGGACTGGACTGCTGCTGAGTGGTCCAAAGTTATGTTCCTGATGAAAGTAAATTTTGCATTTCCTTTGGAAATCAGGGTCCCAGAGTCTGGAGGAAGAGAGGAGAGGCACATAATCCACGTTGCTTGAGGTCCAGTGTAAGGTTTCCACAGTCAGTGATGGTTTGGGGTGCCATGTCATCTGCTGGTGTTGGTCCACTGTGTTTTCTGAGGTCCAAGGTCAACACAGCTGTATACCAGGACGTTTTAGAGCACTTCATGCTTCCTGCTGCTGACCAACTTTATGGAGATGCAGATTTCATTTTCCAACAGGACTTGGCACCTGCACACAGTGCCAAAGCTACCAGTACCTGGTTTAAGGACCATGGTATCCCTGTTCTTAATTGGCCAGCAAACTTGCCTGACCTTAACCCCATAGAAAATCTATGGGGTATTGTGAAGAGGAAGATGCGATATGCCAGACCCAACAATGCAGAAGAGCTGAAGGCCACTATAAGAGCAACCTGGGCTCTCATAACACCTGAGCAGTGCCACAGACTGATCGACTCTATGCCACGCTGCATTGCTGCATTAATTCAGGCAAAAGGAGCCCCAACTAAGTATTGAGTGCTGTACATGCTCATACTTTTCATGTTCATACTTTTCAGTTGGCCAAGATTTCTAAAAATCCTTTCTTTGTATTGGTCTTAAGTAATATTCTAATTTTCTGAGATACTGAATTTGGGATTTTCATTAGTTATAATCAGTTATAATCATCAAAATTAAAAGATATAAACACTTGAAATATATCAGTCTGTGTGGAATGAATGTATACATTATACAAGTTTCACTTCTTGAATGGAATTAGTGAAATAAATCAACTTTTTGAAGATAGTCTAATTATATGACCAGCACCTGTATTTATAGTTACCTTAGTTTGAATATAACAGCAGGTCATTTCTAAATTAAACCCAAAAGCCGTTTTTTTTTTCTTTTAGTGTACTGTTTTACCTGAGCTGGAGGAAACTTGCGTGGCCCTTTAGGCTCCCTTGCTTTAGATCTTGTTGCATGAACTGTGTTCTTCACTCTTCTCTCCTCCACTTTTTTCATTTTGTCCTCTTTTACCTCCTCCTCTGTATCACTTGAGACCACTGAGCCGCAGTCGGATGAGCTCGCTGAGTAGTAGTCGGATGTATCCAGATTCACAGAATCCACTTGGCTAAAAGTATCATCCTGATTCAAGTCCTTTTTCTCATCCTCCACTTTAGCAAACTGAGCTACTGTAAAATACCTGCCATTTTCTCCAGACCTGCGGGAACATATGTAAGTGAACCATTACTTTTAGTGATAAGTTCTTACTTTGTAGAAAATGTCAAGTATAATCATTCAGAAAAAGGCCAATAGGAAGGTCTTCTTTTAATGTATCAAATAACAAGGCTTTGATAGAAATATTCTACAACTTACCGCACACATACTTCTGACGGGTCGATCCATATTGTGATCTCACGAGGAAAGCCCAGCTCACTTGGCTTTAAGCCGCTCTCCTTGCAAGCTTGTGATACTGATTCATCACAGGGAATTTTGTCATTTATTCTGATGCATCTGGAATAAAAAAGTGGTCATATTGTGAATGACTGCTATGTAAGTTTGTAGGTCTTTCAGATATTACCTCACACAGAGTATGAATTTCCACTTGGACAACAGATTAAATGATCAGTAAGTTTTTTTTTTTAAGAAATTAAAGTTTTATTCAGCAAGGATGCATTAAATTGATCAAAAGTAAAGTCAAACATTTACAATGCTACAAAAGATTTACATTTGTAAGAGAATGCTCTTCTTTTGAATCAAAGAATCGCACTTTCCAAAAAAAATATTAAGCAGCTCAACAATTTGAAAATAAAAAGACATCTTTTTTGATCACCTAATCAGCAAATTTTAATGATTTCAAAAATGGTGAAGACTAGAATAATGACTGCTGAAAATTCAGCTTTGCCGTCACAGAAATACACAACATTTTAAAACACATTACATTTGGAAACAGAAAGCTTAAATATTATTATTATTTTGCAATATTAACCTTTTTACAAAATATATATTTTATATATATATTTTTTTTATTACAAAAATGCAACCTTGCAAACTTTTAAACAGTAGTGTATATTTACTGAGAAATTTCTGAGAAAAGGTATTTTTTTTAAAGTTATTCTTTGATGAGTGCATTACACATCACAATTCAAAACAAAAGCGCTTTTAATATCTAACTTACAACTTTAATACACTGCCGTTTAAAAGTTTGGGATCAAGATTTTTAATGTTTTTAAAGATTCTCTTATGCTCATCAAGGCTGCATTTACTTGATCAGTATACAGTATAACTGTAATATTGTGTAATATTATTGCAGTTTAAAATAAAGGTTTTCTATATTAATATTTTTAAATATATGATATATTTCTGTGATGCAAATCTTCATTATCAGCATCATTATTCCAGTCTTCAGTGTCACATGATCCTTTAGAAATCATTCTAATATGCTGATTTATTATCAGTATTGAAAACAGTGACGCTGCTCAATAATTTTTGCAACCCGTGATTCTTTTTTCAGAATTATTTGACGAATAAAAAAGTTAAAAAGAACAGCATTTATTCAAAATAGATTTTTGTTTCTAACAATATAAGTCTTTGCTATCACTTTTTATCAATTTAACATATCCTTGCTGAATAAAAGTATTAAAAAATGCGAATAAACTAAAAATGTACTGACCACAAAATTTTAAATGGTAGTTTATATTGTTACAAAAGATTTCTATTTTTAAAAAATGCAGTTTTTCTTTTTACTTTTTATTTATTAAAAAAATCCTGAAAAAAGTATCACAGGTTCCAAAAAGAAATCTGTAGCTGTAAAAATGTAGTTTTCAACAATGATAATAAATCAGCATATTAGAATGATTTATGAGGATTTGGTGACACTAAAGACTCAAGTAATGATGTTGAAAATTCAGCTTTGCATCACAGGAATAAATTACATTTTAAAATATATTCACATAGAAAACAGGTATTTTATATTAAAATAATATTTCACAATATTATTTTTTATTCTGGATTTTGCAGTCTTGATAAGAAACTTTATTATTAAAACATAAAAAATCTGATCGTAAACTTTTGAATGGCAGTGTATTTAACTTTCCTAGTATAATAAGTTATACTAAATCAGTAAATCTTCTTTTCTTAATTTACCTGTACGCCTGTCCTTTGCTAGGATTGTCAGGGTACCAGTGATCGGTGAACTTTTCAAGCAGAAGCTCTTGTAATTTAGCAGCGAAAAGTTTGGCTTTGATTTGATCCACACCTCCACGCTCCACTGCCAAACCTTTCAGAAAGTTCACTCCAGCACTCACTTCCTTCTTCATTCTCACCACTGTAAAGAAAAACAAAACTGAAATTTCAATCTGGGGCTTTTATTACATTGACAAACCACAAAATTAAGACATAATCTCTGGTTGACCTCTATTGGTTAAGTTGAGAAAGTTCCAGAGTTCTTATTTTGAAAATTGTACTAAGTGTACATTTTAAAATTAGAAAACACATAAAAAAATAGAAAAATAAATACATATCCTGGCTTAAAAAAAAAAGAGTTTTCTAGACTTCTTTACAGTCAAATAAACAAATTAAAAGCATATTAGTTTCCCGTCACCTGCCAGAAATATTAACACATATCAAATAAATAAATTCTCATGCTTAACCACAACCACTGAAACACCTATGCATTTGTAGGTCATCTCTATTGGCATTTCTGATAGAGGAACTTCCCTGAGTACTGTTTCAGCTACACCACATCTGAAGACTTGTTATACCGATACAATGCTACAGTCATAATTTGCATTACAGCCAAATAAGATACAAATAAGGAAGAAGAGCCGCTCTTTTCCAACAGCATATTGCTAAATAAGGTTTACCTTTGCAAATTAAGACGTGCATCCATTGGACTCAGTTTGTATTATCAATTTAGTTTTGCTTTATTGCCACTCTATAACTTTTTATGAATCACAGGATTTTATATCAAAGACATTTAAAGTGTGTTCATATACTGTTTTTTAGCCTCAATTCTCACTAATAAAAACTTGTAAAATGTGTAAATATTTTCACTACTTTGAGTTATCTTTAAATGAATAAACTTTATAATCTACAATTAACAACGGTTCATATTAAACTATGTGTAGTACCTTGTGAAACATGTTTGCCTACTTTGTTAAATCCGAGAGGAAAAAAAATTAAGGTTGACCTTTAATATTTATATAACATGATTTAAAAATCAAATAACCAAATATCTGCCACTCCAAACACGTGGGTGAGGTTGCTGCATTAGGCAACCTTTGAGCAACACGCTGTGAGTCTACTCATGCATTAGTCACAATGCTGATTTGAGTGACACAATAATCACTCATTCAAGAACAAGTCTCTTTAACAATACACAAAGGGCTCAGACAGCTGAGATTAAATCTATTTTCCACCTACATGTCAAACTTTTGGGTTACTTGTGATAGAATCTGCAAACTAAGCACAGCAGAAAGCCATAATGCCATGTGGATGGTCTCAGATGGACTGCAAACAGCCGCTGACTCATATGTATAAAGTGAGCAGGTCAACAGGTGCTGAAAGCTTTGTCTAGGCTATAAGTAATTGTGTAATCTAATGATAGACACATCACAAAAAATCATACCTTATTATATGTATGACAAATTAATTTGAAAGAGGAGAGCTTGTGTTAAAAGTATGAGTTATTGTTTAAAGTTGATTGAAGTTTGGTAACCAGAAGCAGCCAAATAAAAGTAGAAACTACTGACTACTATAAAAGGACTCTGAACGTCTTCATAAGATAAATCACACGATATAAACTCAGTGTAGATCATTTTAGGCAATTTTCCAAACAATGTATTTGTTTCTTAGCCTATCTGTTTCCAATCCGCTTGACCTATAGGGTCGCGGGATAATGTTTACAATAATCAAATATTCTATTCTATTCTATTCTATTCTATTCTATTCTATTCTATTCTATTCTATTATTACAGTTTAGTAAAACTGATAAGTATTAAAAAGCTTTAAAATTACTGTAAAAAGAGTAAACAAAGCAACGCACTGAAGACTCACTATTCAGTCACGTGCTACACGCGCACCACATGTAATACTGAAGGTTTTTAGGCAAGCGGTTTGGAAAGTGCATCATCGGAAATTCCCAAAAGAAAGCCCCAAAAATATGTATGTACTGTATGTATATATATTAGCCTATATATACATGTTTACCTAATATATTACATACCGAGTGATAAAAACCGGTGTCTTCAGAAATAACGAATTTTTCAAACTTTTTTTTAATCTTTATATAATGGTAATACTTTTGCTATTCAATTACAGTAACAACTACATTCGTAATACTCGAAATTTAACGTTTTACATATATCACATTTATGTTTAGACACTTTAACAATTTTAATTAGTTTAACTTCTTATGTTAGACAACAAACAAGAAAGAACAACTTTAAAACTTTAACTGTTGTTGTGTATAATTAATTAGTTATTAAGGTAAAGTTTTACCGATATAAGCTGAATCCGAAACGACTGGATGTTTTTCGCTCTCTTCAGTTCTACTTCCTTAAAACTGTTATATCCAAATAGGCGAATAACCTGAGTAAGCACGTTGCTTCCTTGTTGTAGTACACAAGTGTTCCACGTTTCTTCGGTCGTGTTGGGCTCGGTCGACCAACAAACGCGTCATTTTACCGTCAGCGATTAGCATATGACTCACTTCCTTGTCTATAAAGTACAGCTTACTGTTTCTACTACAAGCAGTCATGTCTGTTATTATGACGCTGATTCATCCAAAGCCCAAATATGGTCTGAGCTAATGTCCTAGGAAGTAAGTATAAAAGGAATAAATAAAGGAATTTAGTAAGACATTGTAACATATTTTAGATAAAATGTAATTTTCCCCAGGTTATATGTGTGCTACCTACGTCTGTGATAGTTTAGATTAAATAAAAGATGAGAAGGCTGTAACACTGGGTGAAATATGGACAAAATTGGGTTGTTTAACCGGTAATACTTTACACTTTACATGTCATTTGTTAACATTAGTTAATGTATTAACTAACATGAACAAACAGTGAACAATACATCACTGTTTATTAGTATTTGTTAATGTTAGTTAATAAAAATACAGTTGTTCATTGTTTGTTCATGTTAGTTTACAGTGCATTAACTAATGTTAACAAACACAACTTGTGATTTTAATAATGCATTAGTAAATACTGAAATTAACATTAACTAAGATTAATAAATGCTGTAGAAGTATTGTTTATTCTTAGTTCATAATGTTAACTAATGAACCTTATGTGTTACTGTTTAACCCAACCTTTTGGGAAGTTTTATTTAACTTAACTATTGTTTTTAAAAATTACTATATGGTTGACTTAAAATTTACCCAAAATGGGATATAAAGTAAAAATCGGACCAATAATTACTAGTGGCATCAGCAATAATCAAAAGGTGTACATTTATTAATAAGCAATTTTTAAAAAAGTGTATTATTTAATTATTATTTATTCAACTTCATTTATTAAACATATTAATGTTTAATAAATGACCCTGGACCACAAAACCAGTTCTAAGTAGTATGGGTATATTTGTAGCAATAGCCAAAAATATAGTGTTTTTCTTTTATGCCAAAATTAGGATATTAAGTAAAGATCATATGAAAATATTTTGTACATTTCTAACTGTAAATATACCAAAACTTAATGTTTGATTAGTAATATACATTGCTAAAAATTTGGACGATTTTAAAGGCAAGTTTCTCAATATTTAGATTTTTTTTTACCCTCAGATTCTAGATTTTTAAATAGTTGTATTCCGGCCAAATATTATTGTATCCTAACATCAATGGAAAGCTTATTTATTCAGCTTTTGTATAAATTTTAATCAAAAACAAAAGACCCTTATGACTGGTTTTGTGGTCCAGGGTCACAAATGTTTAATTTCCAACCTATTTTAAGCAAGAAATATAATCATTTTAAGCAATAGTTGAGTTAAATAAAATACCCAGAAGGCTGGGTTAAACATTTTAACCCAACAGCCTGGTCAAAACAACCCAATCACTGGCTTGTTTTGAACCCAAGATTTTTTAGAGTTTTATTTATGAATTATAATTTTATTTTATTATTTTCGACAAACGTAAAAACAAAATAACATACTAATCATCAGAAAACATGTTAAGGAATAGTTCATTAACACTGAATCATTTTAACTGCACTCTATAAAAAACTATGTAGTAGTGGTTAAGAATAGTATTGCAGTAATTGTTGATAGAGGGTGAACTTCTTCTGATGTGCAGCAGATGGCAGAATTGATTCCTTCTCTTTCCTTTTTCTCTCATTTCTGCTCTTCTGTTGCTTTCTGGGTGAGGATCTGATGTAAGAGCATGTTCATCAACCTGCGTAAGTGTTAGCTCAGCTTGCTTGTTTTGAAAATGGAAAATTTCCTGATGATATGAATTCTAGAGAACAGCCAGAGAACAGCATGAGATAAATGTTTGACTTATTTATTTTGATATCATTTCTTAGCAGTCAGGCACTTTTAGTTCAAGCCAAAGTCACAGTCAGATCATACAGGATGTCCTAGATGCTAAATCAAGAGGAAATTATGGCTAAAAGAAAGAGACAAAGTAGATCAGATGGCCATTACCAATATTCAATAAGTTTCTACTGACAGTGCAGCCAGGGGAATAATCAATCTGCCTCCGCCTGTAACAAGAATTTAAGAACAAAATTGGAAAACAGTGTGATTTCTCCTCATTTTCTCCTCCTTCCATTGTCTTTCCTACTGGCTGTATACTTGGCTCCAGATTCATTGTCAGTGGGTAAATCCGGTCCTCAGCTGGGTTGACTGATTGGATTTTTCCTGGATGCCTTTGAACAAGCAATTAATTTGGTCAAAGAGCCATGGGTGATTTGGCGTCCCTCTTGAATTAAGAGTGTGATGCATTCCTTTGACCTGGCACCTCACCCTTGAGAGGTTGGCGCTACGTGAATCAAAATGAAGGAAACCTGTGTACTTGGTTCATTTGCATTTGATTCGTTTTCTTCAATACGGTCTTGAATGTGACATTTTGGCCATTCGTAGGCTGATTTCCCTAAAGTCTAAACACTGTGGCTCTATCAAAACATTTTGTTTGTTTGTGCATCCCAACCAGCCCAGCAACAGTGGCTCGACCAATGGCATGAGGCTATCTGCATGACTGACCAATGGCAGACACAGGGAGTGTTCGCTCATAATTTTGGTAATTTTACCAAATAGTTTGGTCAGAATTTGTGCCAGTTTGTCAGCATGGCGAAGAAATAACACATTTTACCTTTAATTTCTAAAAGTACTTTTTAAATTTTTTGTTCTCCTGCTCTCCCAGCTGCCCAAAGTCCTTTGCTTATTATCCACAACAATAGTAAAGGTTGAAAAGTAGCTTAAGGGTTTTTTCTTTAACTTGTTGCTACCAAGGCAAAAGAGCTCATGTTACTTAATATTAGAAACCACAGGTGCTTCATAGCTGTGGGAAATTATCAAGAGGAAGTTATGGATGAGGACTTGTACACATGGCTATTTTTGGTTGCCAGGCTGAGCTCTGTGACAAAATAAGATTTCTACACTGGCACATCTGAAGGCAGTGTGTAATTATTATTATTATTTATTTTCTTTTTTAATATGAAGCATTTTAATAATTTGTATTTGATATTGTGTTTTTTTATTTATTAAAAATAACCACTTTAGAATCCATTTTGTATTACTGAAACCCACAAACACAAATGCTATCTGCTAGTTGCTTCGCCTTTAAAAATCTATCGATTTCCCGAGCTCCCAGCAAGCTTAATGCAATCGATAGCGATGGCCTTTCAAGATCAGCACCAGTATAAGCATACCATCCTCTCACGCACAGTTACCTCTACACAGCCACACACACACGCTCCCTCTGTATCCCCCTCACACCCCCAGGTAATGATTGTCCTTGGGCAAAAGAACAGTTTGTCTGCATTAGGAGTGAAGTGTTCCTAATGGGATTGTTCTCCCACTCTGGTAATGATGTTATGTATGAAGGGCCAGTTTGGTTCTATAATGAAGGTGAAAGAGATTGCAGCACACTTCTCTTTGACCTCCGTTATCTACCCTGTCTTTTCTCCATCTTCCATCCCACCTCTCTAAGCTCTCACCAATTCTGAGGAAGATCGATAGTTGTTTATGTTTGCAGTGCGCTCAAAGATCTGCCTCGTTGGTTGTGTGGAAATAATGTGTGGTGTGATCTGTCCTTGTTACTCTGGGTGAGGGCAATCAAAGAGGTGAGACTGTGATTCTGATTACTTTTGAAAGGTTGCTCAATGTCAACAGCACAATGTAAAGCTCTGCTGGTCTTAACATTGTGTATTTGCAAAAGTACTGTATGCTATTATTGAGCTACATGTACTTAAATGCAAATATTTTGTGAAACTGCTTGTAATAATTACACATTGTTATTTTTAGGGTTCAAGGTAGTGGTGGGAAAAAATGTCAAAGGTCAGTTCCAGTGGTTTTGAAACTTGAGCAAAACCCAGTTTAAACAACAGAACAGCACAATCTTATAATAACCGAGTGTTTTCACTACGTGTCAACAATCGGCCAACAATGCCATTGAATCGAACGAAACTTATAGCATATTTTGCTAATTATTGCTAATCGGTCAGACCGGAAAAACATTTATAGTATTATAGACTGCCAAAAGTGTGCAAAAAACTCTCTGAGGAACAAAAGGCGTTTGTGGGTGGCCAAACTGAACCAGGATTTCCAGGGCAAACATCTTGACAACACTAGTGTTTGTTCTTCTGGTCAGGTAGGTGAAATGTTAGGCTAATATCTAAATTGATACTGTTCATATGTATTTTTAACACCTATTAACTTTAGTTTGTCAAAATATTGCAACCTTTCCTGCTTATTAAGTCTGTCTCTATATGATTTAGCACTTTCACACGTTTTTTCCATGGGTTAGACAGCTTAAATTAGCAGAACAACATATTCAGTAGTACATTAAATCATGTAATTCATGCTGTTGTTTACATATATGTGTGTGTGTATGTATGTATTTATGTATATATACAGTCAAGCCCGAAATTATTCAAACCCTTGGCAAATTCTGACTTAAAGTTACTTTTATTCAACCAGCAAGTTTTTTTTGACTGGAAATGACACAGGCTTCTCCCAAAAGATAATAAGATAATGTACAAGAGGCATCATTGTGGAAAAAAAAATATATCTCAGCTTTTATTTACATTTGAACAAAAAGTGTCATGTCCAAAATTATTTATACCCTTTGGAAACTGTCACAGTCTATGGGAAAATCCAAAGTTCTATACCATTCCAAATAGTCCAAGCTGTTCTAATTACCCCGATTCATTGGGAACAGCTGTTTTAATCAACTCAACAGGTGAAAAACAGAAGCTCCCTGCTGTTGGTTTGTGGACAGTCATGGCTAAGACAAAGGAGCTCACTGAGGACCTGTGCCTGCGCATTGCAACTGCGTTTTTCAGCCGGTGGAGCAGGGAACCTAATCACAGTAAATGGCACCATGAAAAAGGAGAAATACATCAAAATTCTCAACAACAACATCAGGCAGTCTGCAGAGAAACTTGGACCAGTGTACATTTCAGCACGACAACGACCCAAAACACACAGCAAAAGTGGTGAAGAAATGGTTAACAGACAAAAACATTAACGTTTTGCAGTGGCCCAGCCAGAGTCCTGACTTAAATCCAATTGAGAATTTGTGGAGGGAGCTAAAGATCAGGGTGATGGCAAGGAGACCCTCCAATCTAAAAGAGTTGGAGCTCATCGCTAAAGATGAATGGGCAAAAATACCAGTGGAGACATGCAAAAAGCTGATCAGCAATTATAGGAAGCGTTTGATTTCTGTAATAGCCAATAAAGGCTTTTCTATTGATTATTGAGAAGGGTATGATGAATCATTTTGGACATGATGCTTTTTGTTCAAATGTAAATAAAAGATGAGTAATAATTTTTTCCACAATGATGCCTCTTGTACATCATATTATTATCCTCTGGGAGACATCTGTGTAATTTTTCTTTTTCTTTCTTTCTTTTTTTTTTTTTTACAGAAACTGTGCAGGTGATTACTAGTTTCCACGTGCTTTGGATGGGACCAAGTAAGAGAAGAGTGAATAATGTTTAAATTAGGTGTTTTATTTTTTTTATATGTGACATTTTAATTTACTTTTGGAACTTAAAATTGATTCTGTTGTGATTTAGTTTTGATGGTTGCTGTGGTAAAGAGTAGAGATTTAATGACGTAACGTTAGGCTGTTACGCAAACGATAGGAGAGTTATCAAAACATTATAGCCTGCACTGGAGAATGAATGTGTTACGTTGACATAATTTAGAGGTTTACTCGGTTAGGTTTCTACAACAAAGGATAGGTCTATTTTCAGGGCCGCTGCTGGCCAAATGGGTGCCCTAAGCAAAAATTTACTTTTGTGCCCCCTACCCCAAATATTACGGAAGTAAAAATAAAATAAAATAATAAAAAAACACCTACTATAGGGGCCAAAATAGAACTTTATTCAAATAAAAGTAAATACACAAATAAATTGTATCATTTATAAATTACAATTGTAGCTCTACAGCAAAAAAAATAAATAAAATAAAATAAAAAAATAATAAAACTAAAATTACGCTTCAAATAAAACTTTTAAAAATGTGAAATCTTAATAAAATAAACAATAATAAACTGAAATAAAATCAACACTGTCATCTGCTGGAGCTTTCCAAAGTTCAAAATTTACAATAAAGCAGACTTTGACAATAAAGCAGACAAGGGTTATGATGTCCACATATTTTTGTTGAGGAAATGATAGGAAAGATTATGTGGATATTTTAAATGTTTGGTCAATATTAAACAAGGAATTTGATCATCATGTAAGTGTAACAACTGCATTTACCAGGCCTTTGGTGCCCTTTTCAGGCATTTCTATTAAAATTGTAATGTAAACTGTTAATTTTGTATTAGATTATGTATTTTAACACTGTTATTTAATGACACCATATGGTCATTATTAATCAATAATCATAATTGCCTCTGTGTTTTAATATAATGCATTTTAAGTCACTGTGTTTACTTAGATCTGCTTGTATTCATATTAAGAAAGATGCGTTAGTCGTGAAATTATTACCGTTGACAGAATAAAATAAAGTTTCACAGGATTATGAACGCACCTGAAAGTGATACACGGGCTTCATCTTGGGCTTTTTTTTTTCTTTCGTTTCTCGGCGCCGGACTGTTGATGTCTCTTTCCAGGACCAGGCATATTGTTCATCAATTATTATCATCATTTTTGGCCAAATAGGCAGCCGTAAACAGACGTGAGGGCGCGTCGCGGCGCAGATGCTGCGCGTCATCACGTGTGCTTACTAGCCTACTCTGCGCTCACCGTAAAATGCAATATATACGTTTATATTTTTATATTTTTGTTTATTTGTATATGTATATTATTAATATTAATTTATTATTATAATATATAAAAACGATTTTTTTTTTGAGCAGCTGGGATAGTGCCCCCCTGGGAGTTGGTGCCCTACGCAGACTGCGTACTCTGCGTATAGGGAGCGGCGGTACTGTCTATTTTAGTTGAGTTTACTTGGTGATTTATGTTAAGAAACCCAATTTCCATCTTGTTTCCATCTTTCCAACCACCATGAAATTGATGACGACAAAATTCGCAAATAATCCGCAAGTGCAGCTTTTTCTGTTCTGTTTCAGATATTCACTGCTGCGACGTGCCTCGTTTTTTCGGCCTTGAGACGCTGCGTCATATTTAAAGTTCAACTTTCCACAGAAATAAAACCCGCGAAAATCTTTTGTTTTATTCCGTCTGTGTTGGACAGTCTGTGGTTGGAACGCAAGAACGTGTGAACCGTGTGAACTACCATTGTTACAATGAGTGAACGTGAATGAATGGGGATTTCTGAAATCTTAAGGGAGACGTGTGAATAGACGTTTCTGCACAAAACAGAGAGGTGAGGAAGGACTACGGTATGGGCAGGTTGTCACAGTTTTTACTCCAGTGTATATTTCTCAGGGTGGGCTCATTTCTTAAACTAAATTTATGTATTGGCAAATACTAACTTAAATCGTAAAGAATGTATCCCAGAGAAGAAGAAGAAAAGATTTTGACCCCTAAAGCGGACTTGTTCCCAGAGTCTAGCCTGACAATTTGTATAAAAACGTATACAGTTCATTGTTTGGTGAAAAATTTACTTTCATTATAACGTTGTCTAAAGACTCTTGTCTAGATGTATGCCATTGTAGTTTATTGTATTCACTTGTTTATCCAACAACTATTTAAATGTGAAGAAAAGGGGCGAAAAATCCAAATTTGGAGTTTTGTAAGATACCTGTCAATATTTGAACAGTAAATTTAAAAAAAAAAAAAATTTAAAAGCAGTGTCTTTTGCTCACCAAGTCTGCATTTATTTGATCCAAAAACAGTAAAATTTTGAAATATTTTTAATATTTAAAATAACTGTTTTCTATTTTAATATATTTAAGTTGTAATTTATTCCTGTGATTTCAAAGCTAATTTTTTAGCATCATTACTCCAGTCACATGATCCTTCAGAAATCATTGTAATATTCTGAGTTGCTGCTTGAAAAAACATTTATTATTTTTATTTTGTTGAATTTTTTTTTAGGTTTCTTTGATGAATTGAATAATATCTGAAATAAAAATCTTTTATCAACATTTTTGATCAATTTAAAGCATCCTTGCTAAATAAAAGTATTAATTTCTATAATTTCTTTTAAAAATATTATGCTGACTCCAAGCTTTTGAATTGTATAGTGTACAATGTTACAAAAGCTTTTTATTTCAGTTAAATGCTGATCTTGTTATTCATCAAAGAATCCTAAACAAAAATGTACTCAGCAAAATTAAATATTGATAATAATAATAAAGTTTCTTGAACAGCAAATCAGCATATAATGATTTCTAAAGGATCATGTAAGGATGGTAAAAATTTAGCTTTGATCACAGGAATAAATTACATTTGAAAATAAATTCAAATAGAAAGCAGTTATTTTAAATAGTAAAAATATTTCACAAAATTACTGATTTTGCTGTATTTTGGATCAAATAACTGCAGGCTTGGTGGGCAGATAAGACTAAGCTTACTGTTTTGACTGATAGTGTGTAAAACCATAATATAAATATCTTAAAAATCCTAATTATAAAAACTATCCTATTTAATGTACACTTTATATTTATAGGTCTTTTTAAAGAGAGTCATCAGTCAGGATATCGCTCTGACTGTCCCGCACCTCGCTGCTCTGCATATCAATGTTCACTTTCCCTTTCTTGTCCCTCAGACTCAGTTGAATGTGTTTCTCCTGCAGGAGGTTCTCAGGCAGGGAGAGGCCAGGATGGGGTTGCAGAACAGGGAGAGAGTTTCAAGTTCAAGTGCAAGATTACATGTTCCCGACCACGAGGAAGAGCCGAGAAAAAAGTGCGGTAACAAAGCCGAGAAGAGTCATCTCTATGCAGCTGTAACCTTAACAGCACATTGATTCCAAATGAGAGAAAAAGTGAACAAGAGAAGCCAGGGAGAAAAATCCACCCCTCTGCCTTCTCTTCACTGCTACTCTCCTCCTCTTTCCCTCCCACTAAGATATTCTGTCTGAAGCCACCCCCCCCCCCCCCCTCTCTCTCTCCCTCGATCTGTCCTGTATTCCTATCCTTCACCCTCTCCTACACATGCACATACTATTAAACACCACTTTTCTTCTTTCTCTTCGTCTCTCATCAGGTAATCTTTTAGCGCACCAATTTAAGAGCCTCTAGTATTTCTGTTTCTCCCGACGGGTGGAGAAACTGGCTCAATGCGGCTCGCTTTCTCTCTCAGCTGTGTATCACACACTGGGATAGCCTGTTTCTCATTGAGAGGCCCTTTTTTTACTTGTAACACACCAGTCTCGCTCTCCTTACGGTGCAGGTTTCCCTCCCCCTCCCCTTCTTCTCTACACTTATCCGTAAAGAAAGGAAGGAAGCGGAAGAGCGAGGTGTCTGTGAGGAGGAATGATGAAAAGGCAGAGAGAGGGAGGGAGAGAGAGAGAGAGAAGGAGGGGGTAAAAGAAGAGAGCAGGACTGAGGAGAGTGGACTGGCAGAAACGTGAAATACGAGAGGGAGAAGAGTAAAGTAGGAGAGGAACCCGTAAGAGGAGAAACGAGGGATGGCTGACCTGGAAGTGGGCAAAATCGGGGGAAAGGAAGCCACCGTTCTGTTCAACACTTGCTGGTATTTCGCTTTTCACTTTGCTTTTGTTTTGATCATTTCTTGCCTTCATTCTTCATCTTTCTTATTCTGTTTTTCATGGTAATATGTTCCAATATAATTCTTGGATGTTTTATCAGTATACAACTGTGTTTTCTACTTCTTCATGTGCAAAAGTAACCATCCGTTTGTAGACTTCAAGTACTTTTCCTTCCTCTTCCATTTCATTTTCCTCCCTGCAGCAGTCACGTTTTGTTTTCTTGTGCGACACGTATTAGCTTTGGTTGTTAGACACTTTATTGTTAACACGGTGGACTAATATTCATGGCTAAAAATGGGGCCCGCAAGTCAAGATGATCGCATAAAAGCTTTTGCACTTACCGTTTGCATCAGTTAAATTAGTTCTGCGCTGATGCACTTGTAGAGAGTGTGATCTTTATGCAAAGTCAGTCCTGGCCTCCTCAGTTTGTGGCACTTTTATTTCACTTGAATCGGTTTGAAATCTAGCATAGTCCCTTTATTGGGGTGTCCCCTCTTCTCTCTCCGTACCACGCTCCTCCCACCACCCCTCATCCCCGCTGTCCGTCTTCCTCCATCTGCGCCCTTGCGAAAATGTTTACCGCTGTAACGCTTGTGTATCAAACCAGTGAATGTTCTCCCTCAAAAATAACTGTGTTATTCTCCTCTTATGATTTGGTAATGGCACGCTATCCCACCCTCTGTCTCTCTGCTTGCATATGTGTTTCTTTCAGGGTTTTATATCTCACATCTAACTGCATACCTGTCTCCACGGTGATTATCCTCTACTACCCTTAACCTCATGGTTCCTGCTAACCTGCAGACATATAAAAGCATAATGGCAGTCTAGCGGTCAAAAACAGTCCTGAAATGATGTTTGCTTTGAGCATAAATCCAATGAAGACAAAGTTAAGAGCTTTTTTGTTTTGATACTGTTATTTTTAGCACCCCGTCCAGTCGCCTTCCTGCTTTTATGTTCTTAAAAATAGTGTTTTTTCCAAGCACCATGACTTTTTCATGAACTTTTTACAGTGTATCGTTTAATTTCAAATGTGCATTCCTTTTTACTGCCTAAAAGTTTTAAATCGCAAATGATAATTCGATTTATGCACAAAATGTTAGGATGTAACACAAACATTGTGAAAAAACAGATGAGTCTAATGCAGTGCTTCTGAACCAGGGGACCGGGGCCCACTAGGGGGCCTCAGCAAACTTCCAAGGAAGCCTCAAGATAACTTAAAATTAGGGATGTAATGATCAATATCATGGTATCGCAATAGCAAAACTGTCTTGATATTATCGTGGTCACGTGACGATATGAAATGATAGGTCTTCCTGGCCAAAAAATTTAGTTTTTGAAATATATTTAAACTTCTTGTTCTAACATAAAAGGTCTTTAAAGTTATGTTTTGGGCTATTATGCTTTGGCACAGTATCTGACAATCTAACTAAAACCGAAAGCACAATATGGCTAAATCCCTTCAGTAAGTTTCTGCTGCGCGTTTCAAAGCGAAGCGCGAACTTCGTTCAGGCGATCAGCCTGTGATCCGGTGTTTTCCACGCCTCCGAATGGCTCAGTTCACAGTGAATGAATGCAGTAAGCTTGTTTATTACATGTACTATGAGTTTAGCGTGTGTATGGGAATGCAACGGCCACTAGTTATGCTTTATTTTCACGGCAGATGATTACAGCATTTCACTAGATTTGTAGTGAGACAAATTTGTTTTTATAAGCCTGTTTTTTCTAAAGCTGGAGTTCCTTCAAAATAAAAGCTCTACTGCCATTCCGTCAAAATAAAAGCTTAAAAGTGCAGTATGAATTGTTGACAGCTATTGGTTTAAATGGGTAACATTACTGCAGTTCAAATTCAAAATATATCTGTATAGAAATTAGGAAAGAAGTATTGTAATTTCCCTACTGTATTGTAAAGCAAAAATAATATATTTATGAAATATTCATTTTCATTTATTTTGCAGTGCAGTTGTTTTAAAATATATGGCAATTACTGTCATTGTTGTTGTTGTTATTATTATTATATTCTAATTTGTTTGGCTTCCTAAACACCAGTGTGAATGTAATTTAGGCTGAGCCCACAAATAAAAAGAGGGCCACTTTAAAGTTTAGGTAAAAGTCAATTCACTGACTTTTTTCTTCTTTAAGTTTTCTTAGTTAAGAACATAGGTTGGAGCTCTTAATTTTGAACTCTCAAAGTGCATTAGATTATAATTTTACTTTAAAATGTAAAAATTTGTAACTTTTTTCCTTTTTTAAAAAATATCGCAGAAAATATAATATAATGGAGTTCATACCGCAATATTAGCGTATCGTGAGATTTTGATATTGTTACATCCTTACTTAAAATTATTTTAAATAAGATAATTCAACTAAAAATAAAGATATTTATATTTTTTGTCTTTGAAAAAACCAAGGTTGCCTTTGTCTTGGAAAACCTAAATATATAAAATCTTATAACACCATGGGCATTTTTATAATAGTTCTAGTTATGCCAAGCTCTAAAATATTTTATCCATTAAAAAAATATTTTTTTTTCGAAATGTTTCGAAAAAAATAATTATACTTAATCATATCCAGCAGAAATTCAAAAATTGTTAAGTCAAAAAGTTTGAGAACCAAAGTTCGAAGTCCCAAGTTTTCATATGCGTTTTTTCATATTCTTTAAAATTCTTAATGCACATAGAACTTCATGGTGGCTCAGAATTGTCAAAACAGCTCTCAAAATGCTTGATACAGATGCGAAAAATGCTGAAAATTACCCAAGCTGATTTTTTGTATGACAGACGAAAGTTTCGGAGGCAGTGTGTAAACGTGATTGACACAACATGAGGACATATTTATTTTTTAACATACGAAAATTTTGCACTCAGTGTGCAAGGACCTTTAATGTCTAACGTCTGTCAGTTACATAAAGGAGGTTAGCTAGGCTCCAGAAAGGGGAATTCAAAAAAATCTTTGGTGGTCTGTCTGTTTTAGGTTATATTGTCATTATTTTTGACCATCCCTTATTCACTTGTGCTTTTGTGGGCTATGCTAATCAAACCCCAAAAGAATTGATGTTCCAGTTGCATTGATGTTTGTATGCTATAGCCAGCGACTATATATATCAAGCATTTAGTAAGCAGTTATTACAAGGAATCTGCACTGGTTGATATACTAAATATGCTTTTTGTTTAAATAACAATATATTCTAGCATATTATTAATGTTTTGTGTTTCACAATATCTATTTCATCTTTGTGTACCTCAGTTTCCTTGAATTTTGACTCTTTCAGCTGAAATGACTTTCATCATTGGCTCGCAAGTGCATTTATTCAGTGCCACATCAGTTTCAGTCCAACAAATGATTCACCTTGAGCCTCAAGTCTTGAATACTACCAGCAGTAGAAAACAGTATAAGGGCCATTGACTCTCCATATGTTCAAGTGTCTCAGATTGCTTGAGCCCACCCTCACTGAAGTGCTCAGGAAATCAATAGGTTTGACATCAGCGCTGCCTCCTCGTACAATTTCTCACTGAGGAACAGACTGGAAAATTCATTTCGCCGTGAATCCAAAAAACACACACAGAGTGGACCTCCACTGCTACTGTTTTTATTTGTGCAGTACTTCATTTAACTTTAGGTTAGGCTTATTTTTTTTTATTCTATAGTGTAAAATGGTTCAACACTGTGCAATCAAAATGACAGTATTTGTATGGAGTTTGGTATTTGCTATTGTGAAAAAAAATATTCCTAAGGGATCTATATGGAGATAGCATTTCTTCATATAATGGAACATAAATGACAATTTGCCTTGTTCTTGTATCAAATGAGTCTGTGAATGTGTCTAATTGGCCTAAATTGTAGTGGTTACTGCATAAATTTAGGTAACCTTACTAGTGACTCAGGTCTAAATAGCTCTTTCATCAAATCTCAACCATCCAAATTTGGCTGAAGTAAGACATTTTTTGGAGAGCTGATGCTGTTCTCAACAACAGGTGGATATGTGTTACATTCAATAGAGTAAACAGATTTTTTGGTTACATTTCTGAGAAATTATCTTGTCTAAAGTTCAGTTGTATTGAAGAGAGTCTGGAAAGTGAACACTTATATCTTCTGTAAATGGCTTCTATACTTGAATGGGAAAAAATTATTCAATGCAGCTGCTTTCATTGAGTATAATAGATAATTCTCACCTTCATGTTGTTTATGTATATGGACCACAAAACCAGTCATAAGGGTCATTTTTTTAATTATACATTATACATTGTCTGAAAGATGAATATATAAGGTTTCCATTGATGTACGGTTTGTTAGGATAGGACAATATTTGGCTGAGATACAACTATTTGAAAATCTGGAATCTGAGAGTGCAAAAAATTCTAAGTAAGGGATAATGTACAGGCAGCCGGTAGTTATCGCAGAAATAAGCCCCGACAGTGTGATCAGGACCCGACGCGAAGCGGAGGGTCTTGTATCACACTGAAGGGGCTTATTTCGCGATAACTACAGGCTGCCTGTACATTATCCCGCTTATTACACGGCTACTTGCCACATAAGGAAAAAAACTGGACATGAATATGAATTTGAAATCTTTTATTGGCATATTTGTTTTAAATTAACATTTTTATCCTTCCGCGAAACGATATAGTACCACGTGACTAACATTCAAACTATGTACGTTAGTAAGACAATTTAAATAGATTAATGTCGAAATTTTCCATTGTTAATTGTGGTTGTCCAGTGTTTGTCACAAGATGGCGCCAAACGGTAATCTTTGTTGTTACGGAGGGATTTTAAACATACAAGTAGTACCGGCTATGCGTTATTACTTTGGAGTGGTGATTATTTGAAAAGAAGAACCTGCAAATGTCTCAACTGACCAATCAGAATCAAGCATTCCAAAGAGCCGTGTAATAAATATTGATAAAATCGCCCTTAAAGTTGTCCAAATAAAGTCTTAGCAATGCATTTTACCAATCAGAAATTAAGTTTTGATATTTTTACGGTAGGAAATTTACAAAATATCTTGATGGAACATTTTACTTAATATCCTAATAATATTTGGCCTAAAAGAAAAATGGATAATTTTGACCCATACACTGGATTTTGGCTATTGCTACGAATATATTAATTGCTAAAACTAAAACTGAAATGAAAATAAAGTAATATATATGTGGCAAGGGGGGCGTGGTCCGGCAGAGCTGGCAGCGGGAGAGAAGGTTGGGAGACAAGCGGTGAGTAAGTAGGTCAAGTGCAAATTATTAACACCTGTGTTTGATTGCAGTAATTGGCATGGAGAGACTGCTTATAAGGAGAACAAAGAGAGAGACCAGATAGTAAGAGACCAGCAAGAGAGAGACTGGAGGTGCCTCGTCAGGCTGAGGAAAAGAGCCACGTCCAGAACTTTGTGTTGGAGAGAAATTTACTTTTTGAAAAGTCGCCGTGGGCGCAATTATTGTTTCTTTTTGTTTAAAAGAGCGAATAAAGCCTGGTTCTCTCTACCACCGACCTGCCCTCTTCCTTCATTCATCTGAACCTCTACCACACTGGTGCCGAAACCCGGGAGGAAGTGGGAACGCTACCGCCATCATGTCTTCTCCGTCAGGTTCGCCATTTGCGGAGGTCATCCACTCGCTCGCGGGCCTTCACCAAGAACACCATCAGGCGCTGTTGGACATGCGGGAGGACCAGGAACGTAGGTTTCAAGCCCTCGTTCGCACGCAGCAGGAGGACCGCGAGTTGTTCCGGAGCTGGATGGACCGGGAGGTTCGGGCTGGGGGATCCACATCTGTCCCAGCCCCACCAGCTCACATGCCTTTGAACAAAATGGGGCCGCAGGATGATCCAGAGGCATTCATCGACCTCTTCGAGAGGACTGCTGAGGCATGTGAGTGGCCGCGCTTGAACTGGCCCGTGCGCCTCATTCCGCTGCTTTCGGGGGAAGCACAGATGGCTGCACAGCAACTGCCAGTTCAGAACCTCCTTGTCTACGATGACCTAAAAAGGGCCATCCTCCAGCGGGTCGGCCTGAACCCTGAGCAGCACAGACAGCGATTCCGTTCGCTGGAGCTGGGGGAAAGCAGCCGGCCCTTCGTGATGGCTCAACAGCTCCGGGACGCGTGCCGCAAATGGCTACTGGCCGGAGGAAGCGACGTCGACCAGGTCATCGATCGGGTGGTACTAGAGCAGTTCATTGCGCGGCTGCCGAAGAAGACTGCGCAATGGGTCCAGTGCCACCGCCCATCGTCGCTGAACCTGGCCATTCAACTGGCGGAGGATCAGATGGTGGCGTGCCATGGGGTCGGCGAAACCCTGCCCTCTGTCTCTCTCTCTCTCCTCCCTTCTCCCACCTCCAAACCTGTCCCTCTCCCTAGGTCCCGGGTGAATCTCCCTCCTAGAGTGCAGCCCCGTTGGAGGGGTGGTCCGCCACCGGAATCGGCGGAGCCGAGACCCCAACCCAGGGGTACGGGGTTGGTCACCCCGAGTGTCGCACCTGGTCCCCTTTCTACACTCTCTCCACGTCAATCGTTTGACCCTCTTACTGCCACTAGGGTGGCGGGGAAGTCTGGGCCGGCCTGTTGGCGTTGCGGGGACCCAGGACACTTTATTGATCGGTGTCCGGTGATGGAGGTGGGGACACTGGTCCGGGTTCCGGATGCGCCACAGGCTGCCCTCGATCAAGCTGGCCTGTACCAAATACCTGTGAGTATTAAGGGGGGTACTTATTGGGCTCTGGTGGATTCAGGATGTAACCAAACCTCGATCCATCAAAGCCTAATTCAGCCCGAGGCATTGGATAAGAGCCGCATGGTTAAGGTAAGGTGTGTGCACGGGGATGTAGGGAAGTACCCTTTAACGTTTCTAGCCATCCAATTTCGGGGACAAAAGCATAATGTGGAGGCTGCAGTTAACCCGCACCTCAGGCATCCGCTGATTTTGGGAACCAATTGGCCAGCTTTTAGTCACTTATTAGGGTATTTATGTGCGGATGTCTCTTGGGAAAAGCAGGGAAGGGAGGCGATTGTCCAGATGGGAGAGGTGGAACCGGGACCGGCTGAGCCTGACCCAGGGGAACCAAATGCTGCTGAGAGGCTAAACCTCACAGAGCGTGATGACTTTCCCCTGGAGCAGTCTCAGGATGAAACGCTGAAAAATGCATTTGAACAGGTCAGATCCATCGACGGACAGCCTCTCCAACCCGCACGACCTCCTTCTTACCCATATTTTGCCATTTTAAAAGATAGGTTGTATCGAGTGACCCAAGACACTCAGACAAAACAGGATACAACTCAATTATTGGTACCCAAAAGCCGTCGGGAAATGCTTTTCCAGGCGGCTCATTGTAATCCTATGGCAGGACATTTGGGACAGGTAGCAACACTAAACCGTCTAATGGCCCGATTTTTTTGGCCGGGCATTCACGAGAATGTTCGCCGGTGGTGCGCGGCTTGTCGTGAATGTCAGTTAGTGAATCCCCCGGCCTCCCCAAAAGCGCCATTGCGCCCTCTTCCTCTCATTCAGGTCCCCTTCGAGAGAATTGGTATGGACCTCATTGGGCCATTAGAACGGTCAGCACGAGGGCATCGCTTTGCATTAGTCCTAGTGGACTATGCAACACGATACCCAGAGGCAGTGGCCCTCCGCAACATTTCAGCAAAAAGTGTGGCGGAGGCCCTCTTCCGTATAATCTCCCGGGTGGGAATCCCGAAAGAGATTCTCACCGATCAAGGCACGTCGTTTATGTCACGCACGATACGCGAGCTTTACGAATTATTGGGCATTAAATCGATTCGCACCAGCGTCTTTCACCCACAAACTGACGGACTGGTGGAACGATTTAATCGCACTTTGAAAACCATGATTCGAAAGTTTGTTCACGAGGACGCCAAAAATTGGGACAAATGGCTGGAACCCCTTCTGTTTGCAGTACGCGAGGTCCCGCAAGCCTCCACGGGGTTTTCCCCCTTCGAGCTTCTCTATGGACGCCAGCCCCGTGGGGTTTTGGATGTCCTGAGGGAAGCTTGGGAGGATGGACCTTCGAATAGCAAAAACGAAATTCAGTATGTACTGGACCTGAGAACAAAACTCCACACCTTGGGGCGGCTCTCTATGGAGAATTTGTTACAGGCCCAGGACAGACAGAGCCGACTGTACAATCGGGGAACCAGACTACGTAATTTTGCACCGGGAGATAAAGTACTTGTATTGCTCCCAACGTCTAGCTCCAAATTACTCGCCAAGTGGCAAGGACCCTTTGAGGTCACACGACGAGTGGGAGATCTCAATTATGAGGTGGTTCGAACAGACAGAGGTGGGGCACGTCAGATCTACCATCTGAACCTCCTAAAAAAATGGAGTGAGGTAGAACCGGTGATGCTGGCGACGATGGTGAGTGGAGAGGAGGATCTCGGGCCAGAAGTATGCGCTAAAAACCACTCTCTCACTCTAAGCCTAGGGGGAGATCACCTCTCACCCTTCCAACTCACCGACGTCGCCAGATTGCAAGCCGAGTTTGGGGACGTGTTCTCCCCCCTGCCCGGTCGAACTAATCTCATCCAGCACCATATTGAGACTGAGCCGGGGGTTGTAGTGCGCAGTCGGCCATATCGTTTACCAGAACACAAAAAAAAGGTGGTTCAGGATGAATTAGAAGCGATGCTAGAGATGGGAGTAGTAGAAGAATCCCACAGTGATTGGGCAAGCCCGATAGTTTTAGTGCCTAAAACAGACGGCTCAGTTCGGTTCTGTGTGGATTACCGCAAGGTGAATGCGGTGTCGAAATTCGACGCCTATCCAATGCCGCGAGTTGACAAATTGCTTGATCGGCTAGGTACAGCTCGCTTTTATTCGACACTGGACTTAACTAAAGGATATTGGCAGATCCCCTTATCGCCCTTGTCCAAAGAAAAGACAGCCTTCACCACGCCGTTTGGTTTACACCAATTTGTTACCCTTCCCTTCGGCTTGTTCGGGGCTCCGGCCACTTTTCAGCGTCTGATGGACCGGGTCCTCCGGCCGCATGCCGCCTATGCCGCTGCCTATCTGGATGACATCATTATCTACAGTCCGGATTGGCAGCGTCATATGGTGCATTTGCGGGCGGTCCTGCGAGCGCTGCGAAGGGCCGGGCTGACGGCCAACCCAAAGAAGTGTGCGATTGGGCGGGTGGAGGTCAAGTATCTGGGCTTCCACTTAGGTCATGGACAGGTGCGTCCCCAAATTAATAAGACGGCAGCAGTTGCAACCTGTCCAAGACCCAAGACCAAAAAGGAGGTGAGGCAGTTCCTGGGGCTGGCGGGATATTATAGAAGGTTTGTACCTAATTATTCGGACCTCACCAGCCCGCTGACTGACCTCACTAAAAAGGAAGCTCCAGATCCGGTCCAGTGGACGGAGCTGTGCCAGCAGGCTTTCACCCAGGTAAAAGCTGCTCTGTGTGGTGGACCGCTGTTACATTCTCCTGACTTTTCTCTCCCTTTTTTGCTGCAGACCGATGCATCGGACAGGGGGCTTGGAGCGGTCCTGTCCCAGGAGATGGAGGGTGAGGAACGGCCGGTGCTGTACATCAGTCGTAAGCTCTCTAAGAGAGAGACGATGTACAGCACTATTGAGAAGGAGTGCTTAGCGATCCGATGGGCAGTTCTAACCCTTCGCTATTATCTCCTGGGACGGGAGTTCACTCTCTGCTCAGACCACGCTCCCCTGCAGTGGCTCCACCGCATGAAAGACACCAATGCGCGAATCACCCGTTGGTATTTGGCGTTACAACCCTTTAAATTTAAGGTGGTCCACAGGCCGGGGGCTCAGATGGCTGTGGCCGACTTTCTCTCCAGAAATGGGGGGGGGGGGGCTGCAGGCCGGAGGGCTCCCCGGCCTGTGTCGGGCGGTGGGGGTATGTGGCAAGGGGGGCGTGGTCCGGCAGAGCTGGCAGCGGGAGAGAAGGTTGGGAGACAAGCGGTGAGTAAGTAGGTCAAGTGCAAATTATTAACACCTGTGTTTGATTGCAGTAATTGGCATGGAGAGACTGCTTATAAGGAGAACAAAGAGAGAGACCAGATAGTAAGAGACCAGCAAGAGAGAGACTGGAGGTGCCTCGTCAGGCTGAGGAAAAGAGCCACGTCCAGAACTTTGTGTTGGAGAGAAATTTACTTTTTGAAAAGTCGCCGTGGGCGCAATTATTGTTTCTTTTTGTTTAAAAGAGCGAATAAAGCCTGGTTCTCTCTACCACCGACCTGCCCTCTTCCTTCATTCATCTGAACCTCTACCACAATATATTATATAAAAAAACTAAAACGTGAAGTAAAAATTAAAATTAAAACTTCAATACATTACATTAGAAATAACATTAGAAATATTATAGATATAATACTAAAACAATGCTCATGTGATTCCAACCTGTATGACTTTCTTTCTTCTGTGTTACAAAAAAGATATTCTCGAAAAGTCGAAAGGTTTCAAAATAAAACAACATTGGACATCACTGACTTGCCTTTTGTGGCCAAAAACACACAGACATTTTTCAAAATATCTTCTTTTGTGTTACACAGAAGAAATGAACTCATACAAGTTTGCAGTGACATGAGGGTCAGTAAATAATGACAGAATTTTCATTTGTGAAGAGCTATCCCTTTAAGAATACCATGTATTTATTTAAACTGAAAGGCAGTATTTCCTGTGGAGCTATAGTGGAGGTGATGCTTTTCAGGTGATATTCTGCACCTGCATAGTCAAATGTGCTGACAGTATGAGGCTAATTAACAGTTGCCTGACTGCTGTAGTACTGTGTGTTTACCCGGAGTGCTGACGCACGAATTGCTAGAGAAGAAATGGTACCACTGTCTATTGTGTGTTCAGTATGTGTGCGCTATGCACGTTTACACAGTGAAGGTGACACAGGAGTGTTAGTATGCATGGCCAAGAGTGATAGTGTGTCATGACTGTGTATAGTTAGTGTGTGTACATATACGATCATGTGTGGGTGTGGGTGTGCATACAGTGGTCGCGTGGGGGTTAATATCTGCAGTCCAGAGGAATGTGTTTCGGGTCAGCAATGAGAATTCCTCAGTTCTGCATTAGTAGGTCACAGCGCTGCTGCTTGCCTCAGCAAACTCCTTCGCTGGCGATATTCTCTCATTTTTTCACCTTCTCCACTTCCCCTCTTTTGCTGTAGTTAGGTCTCATCTTCATTTTCAACCTTCACTTTTCCCACATGGAATTGTTTTGCATCCTCTCATTCTTTCTTTGTTTCCTCTCTCTCCTGCTAAGACGACTGCGATGTAGGGGGTTGGGTGAAAAGGGGGAAGGCTATATGTGTGTGTTTGTGTTATATAAATGTAGCCACGTGCAACGTTCACTCTTGCCGCCTGGTGCTTATGTTTGTGTATGATTTATGTCGGAGATCTTTCTTATAACCAGATGCCGCCCATTTCAGTCTTCTCCGATGAAGAAACGAGGGAGTATTAAAAAGTTCAAAAGTGTAGGGTAAATTAAGATTTGTTTTGGAAAGAAATAATACTTTTTTATAGCAAGAATGCATGAATTGATCAAAAGTGACAGTAAAGATATTTATAATGCTTCAGAAAAAAAATATGATCAGTAAGTCATGGTAACATATGTTTTGTGTGTTAGCTAAAACTAAAGCCATTAACATTTTTTTAGTAATTTAAATAAAGTAAAGTAAAATAAATTTTGTTAACTTAAATTAAAAAAAAACTTACTGTGCACAGAAAATAATAAAAAGCACATAAAGTCAAACCAAAAATTATTCAGATATAGTTTTTGATATTTTTACTAGTGGGTGCAGGACACTATAGTTAATTCATGTTAGTGAGTATAGCAAAATTAAGTAAACTGTGACATTATGCACAAAAATACATACAGTGGACTACCAGTAAACCAGTGTTTTCTTTAATTGCTAATGCAACCTTTTTACACCACAGACTGAACACAAATGTAGCATTGCTTGGTAATTAGTCGTTTTGGTTGATTGTAAAGTTATCTGACCTTATCAAGATTAATTTGTTCTGACACAGTTTATTTCTGAGTTCTAGTCATATTTTATTAGCATTTTCTAAACTGTAGCAAATAAACTGTGATAATGTGAGAAAGGTGTCTGAATAAATTTAGGGTTGACTGTATGTTCTCAGTATTGATGATAATAATAATAAATATTTTAATGAGCACCAAATCAGCATATTAGAAGGATTTCTGAAGGATCATATGACAATGTGGAAACTTTAAATTGTAATATCTCACAATATTAGTCTTTTTACTGTATTTCTGATCAAACAACTGGCACCTAAGGTGAATATAAGAGACTTCTTTCAAAACATTATAAAAACTTATCGACCCCAAATGTTTTAAAGGGATAGTCCACCAAACTAGGTTTAATTTCACATCTGAATTAATAATAAATGGTTATATTTAGCTTATCAATTATATTGTTTGTCATGCGTCTAAATCTAGGACTCAGCCTTTGTGCTTTATTACATGAGAAGACAATCTTAAAAGATGCCTTAGTGATTTTAAGATGGTCTTGGACTAGATTTCTAAGCTGTAAGATTAAGGATCTCTAGTCATTAAACACAATTACTATTTAAAATAATAATAAAAAAAATTAAATAAAATTTGTTCCTGTGATGCACAGCTGAATTTTTAGCATCATTACTCCAGTCTTTAGTGTCACATGATCCTTCAGAAATCATTCTTATATTCTGAGTTGTTGCTCAATAAACAGTTCTTCTTGTTAACAATGTTGTGAAACATTCTTTAAAGGGATAGTGCACCCAAAAATGAAAATTCTGTCATTAATTACTCACCGTCATGTCATTCCAAACCTGTAAGATCTTCCTTCATCTTCGGAACACAAATTTAGAGATTTTTGGTTGAAATCTGAGAGCTTTCTGATCCTGCGTAGACAGTAAAGCAACTGACACGTTCAAGGCCCAGAAAGGTAGTAAGGACATCATTAAAATAGTCCATGTGACATCAGTTGTTCTTAATTTTATGAAGCTATGAGAATACTTTTGTGTGCAAAGAAAGCAAAAAAAAAAAAACTACTTCTCCTCCTTGTCAGTCTTCGATGTGCATGTCTATGCAGGCTCAGAAAGCACTTGGATTTCATCAAAAAATATCTTAATTTGTGTTCTGAAGATAAACGAAGGTCTTACAGGTTTGAAACGACATGAGGGTGAGTAATTAATATAAGAATTTTCATTTTTGAGTGAACTATCCTTTTAATGGAACTATACTATGCTGCATTGTCTCATCCAGAAATACAGTATCTAGCACCCAAATTTACTTACATATCATTCAACTTGTGTAAAATGCAATATAGGGAAATATAACCCGAGCAGAAACGACATATGCCATGCATAAAATGTGTCCACTCATTATACACAGGTATCCACATGCACAGATTCACAAGCGTGCAAATATGCAAACTGAGGTATTATGTACACATTCGCCACCTAAAGCAGGGCGATATTTGGTTTTAACTTAACAAATTCAGTTGAACATATGGCCTGCAGCTTCAGGGTGGACCCGCTTTTCAATTGTACCTTTGTTCCAGTGTCCTCAGTGCTCTTTTATTTCGCTGTATCCCTGTCTTTCTTGTGGAGATACCTTTCTCTTTCTTGGCTTTCTCCCTCCCATCTGTGTCTTCACTTTGTTCATGTCTGCATCCCTATCTCCTGCCTGTCTCTGCTATCTTATCCTCTGATCCTACACTGTCCAGGTTGTTATCCTGCTCCTTTTTCTTCTTGGTGTGGGTGTGCTCCTAGAAAATTGTGTGTTTGTGTCACACTCTGTCCCCAAAGTTCGATATGTGTCTTTAAGCTCTTTTGGGAATGTGGGAAAAGAGAGGCATAGTCTCAAAGGATTCAAAGGATATTTAAATCCATTTCCTAATTCAAAAGAAAATAATTGAACAAATGAGAAACTAGATTTTTTAGTTTGTTAGTTGTGCGTCTATTGTGGTAATATTAAAATGTAGGACTTGTATGGCTTTGAGCTTTTAAGATTGCCGTAAGATTGTCAGTTAAGGTTCTTCAGTTATTAAACACAATTACTATTTAAAATAGCTGTTGTTTTATTTTAATATATTTTAAAAAGAAATTTGTTCCTACTGAATTTTTAGCATAGTTACTCCAGTGCTTCAGAAATCATTCTAATATTCTGATCTGTTGCTCAAGAAACATTTCTTCTGGGTATCATTAATGAAAACAGTTGTGCAACATTCTTTAAAGGGATAGTTCACCTAAAAATTAAAATTTTGTTATTAATTACTCACCCTCATGTCATTTCAAACCCATAAGAACTTTATTCTTCCTCAGAAGACAAATTAAGATATTTTTGATAAAACCTGAGAGCTTTCTGACCCTGCATAGACAGCAACACAACTGACAAGGCCCAGAAAGGTTGTAAGGACATTGTTAAAATAGTCCATATGACACCAGTGGTTCAACCGTATTGTTTGCTGTGAAACTACTTTTCATGCGCAAAGAAAACAAAAAACTTTATTTAACAGTTTCCTCTCTTCTGTGGCGTTTTTCGACGCACATTTAAGAGAGTACCACAACGTAATAAAGTAACCACAAAATAATATTTGAGGGTCTCAAAGTATTAAACACTTCAGTAGTTTAGCTGTTAAAAATAAATACTTTGTTGAAGCTCTCAGCTCAGTATCTCTCAGTGTAGAGCCACACACAGAGATAGCAGACTTCGAAACAGCGTTGGCTTCATAAGAAACATGTTTTTTTTTTTTTTTGGCTTTTTTAAGGCCTTTGAGGGACAGTCATGGGGCCGTTAGATTGCATTTGCCTTTTTATGGAGGAATGGATGAGCAAAAACGACTGTATTGTTGACTGGTCCAATGAAAGTGAAAGTGACAAAATGATTGGTTAAAAAGCAGCTGTGGCTTTTGGGTGCATGCGGTTTAGAGGAACCAGACTGTAAGATGAAAGCCGTAACCATGGTTCCCTTCTCGGGACGTTTGCTCAGAGCAAAGAAAGGTCAGGAAGTGGATCAAGCGCAAACACTTGTGCATTGTTCAAGTTCAAGGTGAAGTTTAACGGCTAATGGAAAACATGATGGAGTAAGAATAAGATCAGTAGATGCAAGTGAACATTTTGTGATGTAGTATGATGTATTCAGTTCTACTGTTACGGTTTGGTCACAGTGCGAGAGTGTTTGACTCTTAAATTACTGGTGATAGCACTTCAGCAGTAGTATTTCCTAATTAATATGATGAAAGCTTCTCAAACGCTCTCAATTTGTGTGCATTAATGACTGGAAAAAGAGTCACTCACAGTGAACTCTGTGTATGTTGGCTTCACACCATGCTGTAGAATTCAGCCTGACCTGATTTTCTGCCAGTGGATTTGAATGGTTATGCAAAGTTAACCAGTTAAAGACACAATAGAGATTTGTCAACAATAGAGAACAGAGACAGGTATTGAGAACAAGAGAAATAGCTAAACAATAAAGGAGTCACAGATTATCTGGATGCACTAGTGATCATACAGCATCATCCGTTGGTAAAGGAGGCAATTTGTGCTCAGTTGTGCCCCGTCTGCCCTCTCAGACAATGTACAAGGTCACAGCCACAAGGTCAGATGTCAAAGCCGGGGAAATGTGACACTTCCCTTCCCCCCAGCTCTTGTCCGACGACCTCCTGTGTTGTGTCTGGACGGCTGATACGTGTCTGTATTTAACCCCCCATGGGATGCCCATTATCATGTTCTGTTAACACGCAGTCAAACTCTTCATCCTGTTTGGGAAAAAAAGCTTCTAAAATATTACATAAAAATTACATTACATATTTTTTTTTATTGTAGTATAATAAAATTATTTTTTATAAACATTATAAATATTTATTCTGTTATATTAAAGTAAATTATATTTAATTATATATTTTATATAATATATATTTTTATAATTGATATAATTATATGCATGATGAAATTCATACAAAAGATTAAAAAAAAAATCAGATTTTTTTAAATAAATGCTGTTTTTTCTAAAAAAGATTCCCACAAAAATATTAAGCAGCACAGCTGTTTTTAACATTGAAAATAAATAAGCAATATCACAGCCTGCCGATATACAGCTATATCTCACGTTTTAGAGAGTGATGTTGCATTTATACAACAGTGTCTTTAAAGGCCTTCTTTTGTGCAGAACTACCTTCTAGAGGGCTGCATTGGGATTGGGACCCGCCGGGTCCCACGGGACCCAACGCAAATCTCGCGGGAGCGGGCGGTTTAAACTTTGCTGCGGGCGGCAATGGGCGGCTAAAAAAAAGCACTGCGGGATCGGGATGCTCAGCAAAAAAGTACTTGAAGTCGGTAGCCTAAGCGTTTTAGATGTCCCCGATTCCCTACCAGTGTGTCAGAATACATGCAGGCCAGGGAAAGAAACAAACATGAATCTCTTTAATAACAGCAATACAAATACGTTTTTTTCCCTGCGGGACGGGAGAAGAGGCAAAATCAATGCATTTCTATTATCGTGCGGGAATAAATTCACAGAGTTTTGCGGGTGCGGGCGGGAGTGGACATACATATTGCGGGAGTGTAACACACACGTTGCGGGAGCGGGCGGTAATGGTCAGAAATTCGGCGGGCGCGGGCGGGAGCGGGATGAAGAAAACAGTCCCGCGCAGGGCTCTACTACCTTCCACCACGGATTCAAGTCTAAAATTGACAGTTTAACAGCTGAGCCCAAGCCTCTGTTACTAATTCCAAAATGTCACTTTAGAACTAGTAATGAATGAACGTTGAGTTGCTTCATTGAAACTTATTGTATTACTGCATTAAAAGCTCACTTTATTATGTAGAGTGTTATGAGAGAGAGATGGACTGAGCGATCATGGTTACCTGCATCTGTTACAGCATTTATTCTTCAGATCAATCCCATATTCACGATTAGTTTGAATGCCCACTGAGGAAAGCGTCATCTTTGTCGTAACGTTAATATCCTTTCATCTGTCATCAGAAATCTGGATGATTCAGTGCAATTGTTAGCTGCATTGAGCTGATTTTGAAACTAAAAATAGCTTCCACTTATGACTGCATTAATTTTTTTCAACTTAAAGTCTTTACTGCTGATATGTAAAAACAGTCTCTTGTTGCCATCTAATGGCAGAACAATGTAGCTAAAATCACCATCACAAACATGCGCAGTGTTTCTCAAAACTAAACACTATTATTAAATACTAGTATTATTTATATAGAATACAGTATCAAATACCACTATTATTTTTATAAAATATTATTTATTTTATAACAATATTTAATAAACAACAAAAACAGCCATCATAAAAGTTGCTAGGCAATTCAGTCAAAATTACACAGGCAGCGCTTTGATATACAACATTGAATTTACATAAACAATGAGTTTTTGCCAAAACGATTTGCTCTGGAACAAATAATAGATGAATGAGACCACCCATAAGAACATGGTCGAGGTAAGGTGCTCTCAGGCGGGTTCATGAGTGCAGATCCAATCCGGGATTGGATCGAAAATGTCAATGCAAATGTTCAAATAGACGTTATCTCTATTAACAAACTGCATATTTGAACTATAAACAAGTACATTCTCACCTGAAAACCTCTTAAAACTGCATTCCGTGACACAAAAACAGTATTATTTTTAAAATTACAGTGGATTTGGGCGGCAGAGTGATACAGTTACAAACAGTGAAACAGCTGTTGGATATCACACTCTTATCAGCCAATCAGATTCAAGGATCAGAAAGAACTGTTGTATATGTTGTAAATAATATTGTGCAAATCAGCATATTAGAATGATTTCTGAAGGATCATGTAACACTGAAGACTGGAGTAATGATGCTGAAAATGTAGCTTTGATCACAGGAATAAATTACATTTAAAATATATATTCAAATAGAAAACAGTTAATTTAAATAATAAAAAATATTTAAAAAATCTTACTGTTCAAAAACTTTTGACTGGTAGTGTATATAAAATATATTGAGGACTTTCTTATAGGTTTTATTAGATTTAGCAGACTTCTACGGACAAATTTGTACCCAAAGTATAGCTAAGTACACACACACATTCACATAAATTAGGTTCTGACTCACCCCTTTAACAGAAAGTCAATAACAGCACAGGAATGATTAATCAGTGGCTCCATTGTCCAATTTCACCAATTCCCCTCCTCTCTCACGCACTCTGGGCCCCTCTCATGGCATAGTATTGATCTGAATGCATTTGCCTTCCATTTATCCACTGAACACAAAGAACTGTGAACTCACCCGGTACTGTGCCCAAATCCATCTAGGGAGGGATCACTTGCTTGCCATAGACATGCATAAATAGGTTTAGGGTAAGTGTTAGTCAATGGAAATGTACTCTGCAACAGCTTTAGCCTGTTTTTCTTTTTTCAGCCGTTTTTCCCCTGAATTAATTGACAACATCTCACATACTGTTGGTCATGTGTTATGAGGTCACATTATTTGGCAGCATGATACGAAATTACATATTGCTGCACACCAGCAGAGAAACATAAATTAGATAATAAAAGTCAATATTCAGGCATAAGACATTAACGTTCAGGAAATGGGAAAGCTGTATATCATGCAGTGTTGAGTATGAGAGAGAGAAAAAAAGTTAATTAAATGATGGAGATGTTTGAGGGAGTTAAAGCAGCCACATGCATAATGTTTAACGCTGGAAAAGTGCCATTACAATCAACTATACTGAAAATTCAACAGTTTGAGAAGATAAATATTGTGTATATTGTGATCAATATCAGGGTTTCCTCCAAGGCAGGGGTCACGTTTAGTGTCTTTATTCTTTTTACTCTTTACTTTTTTAAACATGCTTGTCAATCATCACGTTTGGGAGTTTGTGTGTTGCTGTTTGTCTGTGGGTTCCTGTCTGAAACCCAGCAGAGGGATTTGAGAATAATTTGACGGACAGCCTGTTCAAAGCCCTCCCTGCCTACCCTATCATTCTGGTTGCTGAGAGTCAGGTTGCCATGACACCAGACTGTTTTGTCTGCCCTTTGACCCCTTTAAGAGGTGCTTTGGTCAATCAGGCATTACCCACGAGGGGCCAACCAAGGGGGGAAAGATGGGGCGACATTTCCTCTCTAAAACGGAGGTACAAAAGGTTCTTCTATACATCCGTTGTATGCAGGGGTACCGGCACAGTTATGGGGAGGCACAGGCGCGCACACACAAACAAAAGGCACAGATGAATGTATCCATGGCACAGTTCTGCCTTAGAAAAAAATGAAAGGATCTATGAGGTCCCTTGTGTAGACAGAGCTTGTGCTTGTGATAAGAGCAGCTACTAGCGCAGAAAAGATTTTTAGACGAATGCTTAGTGGAAAGATTAGAATTGGACAGTTTGATAATCAGACAAATGGACTTTTAGAGATATTTTACATAGCTTTAAAGGTTGTTAATTAATTAAAATGTTATTTAATAAGTGTAATAAAACTTTTAAAGCAATAGTTCACCCAAAAATGAGAATTTTGTCATTAATTACTCCAAAATCGTAAGATCTTCGTTCATCTTCGGAACACAAATTAAGATATTTTTGATGAAATCTAAAAGAGCTTTCTGACCCTGCATAGACAACAACGCAACTACAATGTTCATAGTTCAGAAAGTTGGTAAGAACATTGTTAACACATCGTTGTTCAACTGTAATTTTATGAAGCTACGAGAATACTTTTTGTGCTCAAAGAAAACAAAAATAACTTTATTTTTAATAAAGTAATTTTTTTTTGTTTTCTTTCCACACAAAAGTATTCTCGTAGCTTCATAAAATTAAGTATGAACCACATGGACTAGTGTTGTCACGGTACCAAAATTTCAGTATTCGGTACCAATACCATTGAAAATCCACGGTTCTCGGTACCAATTTCGGTACCAAAGCAAAACACAATAACATATTAATTGAGCAACACACAATTTTTTATTAATAAAGTTGAACAAAAATAAAATGTACAAAAAAAAACAAAAAACAGTGCCATTCTTTATACTTACATAAAATTTTGTTAAAATTTTTTCCACAGGTTAAAAAAGTATTTCAAGGATTGTAAACATTTTAGTAATTAAATAACATCTAAATAAATTACAGGAATAAAAAATGTAAACAAGTTTCACCCAAAAGTTTTTGTCATATTTCTGCTTCTGCTGAAAAACATCTGTACTGTTGTCTGTTTTGGAGTTCGCTGGGGTCTTTCATGATTTTCCTCAATCTGCAGCTGTAAAAAGAAAATATAATATACTTAAGTAAAGCAGTGGGCTAAGTCTGACCAGATGCGACATTAGATCATTGACACCAGCAAAAATATATGAATTTTCAGTAAATAACAAACCTCAGCTGTTATAATAAATTTAGATAAGATTACATATATTAAGACAAGTGTCTATCACAGATGAAAACTGCAGTATTAAAAACACTTTACAATTTTCATTTATTAGATAACATTGCCTAACAATAAACAGTAGTTACATGGCAATTATTCTTCGTGAGGTTAGGCTAATTTCAACATTTACTAATGCATAAAATCATGTTAATCTGTTAAACATGAACAAACATGAATTAATGTTGTAAAAATATATTGTTCACTTACTCTAAGTTTATATTAGATGATGCATGAATTTGATCTTATTGTAAAGTATTACCAAACTAAACAGGGGATAAAACGTGTTTTATATGATTGTACTTTTATTTAATCCAAACTGCATTCATATTTATTATTAAAAAACTTTTTAAACCTACTAGAGTTATCCAGCCAAGAATAAGTCTAGAACGTTTTCTGACAGACTGATATTAAGGACATAAACATTGTTAACGACACATTTGTTCTTTCTCTAACACATATATTTTTGGATACACAAGTCATTTGTGTAAAAAATAGTAAATACATCATGTCCTTATTTTTTTACTCTAACAAATGTTATAGGAGCGTTGTTTCAAATTCATTAAGGCCAGCATATTAGCGTTAGCCGCGCTTATGCTAACGATTCACTACACAAACGGTGATGTTTATTTCAGTCTGACATTCAAATTAAAATATGCAGTAATGTTCGTGACAGAAGCTCTAAATATGAAATTAAAATGAAACTTACCTTGCTTGAACTCTTTCATTTGATCGCGGAGTCGGTCTTTGATGTGTTTTGTCCTTTCGAGAGAGAACCTAGACGACATCTTTGCAAATAGTTTTTTGATGATCTATGATGTTCGCTTTGTTCAGCCGCAAATCCAAAATATTTGGAGTAAGTCTGGCTCTTGTTTGTCAACAAGTGGATTCAGAGCCGCAGCATCAGCAGCACCACAGGTGCTTTAATGAAGAGAGCGCAACTGCGCAGTGCGTGTGTGCGCACCTTTTGTATAGCGTATCAAGAACCGGGTTGACCGGATAGTCGGTACAACCGGTACTTAACAAAACCAGGTACCGTAACGTTTAAATTTTTTTAGTACCGACTTGGTACCGAAGTACCGTGACTTTTGACAACACTAACATGGACTATTTTAACGTTGTCCTTACTACCTTTCTGGGCCTTGAATGTGGTAGTTGCGTTGCAGTCTATGCAGAAAGCTCTCGGATTTAATCAAAAATATCTTAATTTGTGTTCTGAAGATGAATGAAGGTCTAACGGGTTTGGAACGACATGAGGGTATTTCATTTTTGGGTGAACTATCCCTTTAAAAATATGCAGTACCATTCAAAAGTCATAAAAAGTGATTACAGACTATCTCATCCTGTCACAGTGCTACTGTCATCTGATCTCTAAAGATATCACCAAACCTATTACATAATCATATAAATATGCATATAGAAGGACCACTTTGGCAATCACGGATAGTAAAAGGACTATCAAGCATAATATAAGTCCTATTTACACTTGACTCCAGTGAACCAACTGCTGACAAGCCTTTGAAATTAATCCTCTCTAGCCAGAACTGCAGCATGCATCCTCCTCTCCTCTGAGGATTGTTGTGACTCGCTGTGAGTCCTCGTCAGGACTGATAAGATTAGCGTGGGTTCTGTTCTCACCCTAGGACACAAAGTATGTGGAACAGAATAACAGCTCATGGGAATTTATGTTGCTCTGTTTAATGGTGTTAGATATGTTATGCTTCAGACTATGAAATTGGCCTGGAACAGAGAATTTGTTTGGTTTTCTCTCGCTGATAGCCGCATAAATGCAGATAATCGGTGATGAAAATGAACTTACTTTGATTTCTGAAGGCTCCTTTCATTTCGGTTTTATTTCCATCGTGAGCATTGACCTGCATGTGACCTGTTTAATGTGGTGTATGCAGATAAGATTTCTGCCAGGCAGAACGATGGATTTTTTTTCTCATGCAGATGAACACAGAAGCCTGTCAAAACAGACATAAAATATGAATTACATACCAGAGATCTGGGGCTGGAGTTTGTTTATATTTAAACACTTATGTGCATTCTTGGCATGATGTCACAATTATCTGGGTAAGATGATGCGTCAGGGGAAAACCCTGGGTGTCTGGATGAAAATGAAAAATGAGAGCACATGCTTGCAAGCATAAGGCAGAAAATAACTTCATCAAGCTAATTTATTGCATGAGAATTATTAATTCAATCATTCGAAGGCACTAATCTGGTTAGATAGACTACTCTTTAAAATGTATGAATGCCTTGGAATTATATAACACAATATCAAGCAGGACTGTGATGGCAAAGCGGCATTTTTAGCAGCCATTGTTCAAAAGAACAGAAATTTATTGGAAATAGAAAATAAATACAATTGTATTTACTGTCATATTTAATACCTTTAAAGAGATTTAAGGTTCACCTAAAAATGAAAATTCTGTCATTAATTACTCACCCTCATGTTGTTTCAAACCTATAAGACCTTCATCTTTAGAACACAAATTAAGATATTTTTAATGAAATCTGAGAGCTTTCTGACCCTGCATGGACAGCAACGCAACTGACATGTTCAATGCCCAGAAAGGTAGTAAGAACATCGATAAAATAAACCAATAGTCAAAGTCTGACACAGAAGAGAAGAAACACCGAAGGTTTGGAACAAAAAGAGGGTGAGTAATTAATGACAGAATTTTCATTTTTGGGTGAACTATCCATTTAATACATCTTTGCTGAATAAAAGTATACATTTTCTTTAAAAAAAACAATTGTGTATTTCTGAGAAATAAATTATGAAAGTTAACTGATGCCACTTGGTTTGGTTTTAAAATCTAGGTTTGTCTTGTGTCTAAATGTGTTTAAATGTGTTTCTGTGTCTTTTGTCTTTTTAGAAGCTGGGATGCATCGCCTGAGATCTGCGCTGGTCCTCCTCGGGGACTACAGGTGTTAACTCCTCATACCAGCTGGTCAGTGATCAGGTAACCATACTTTTCTCTCCCACCATCGTTCTCCTCCCTTTGTCTTCTCGACCTACAATGCTCACACACTGGAGGTGAAACTCACCTATGAATCGAAACTTTAAACACTCAGAACCTGTTCTCAGCCTATTTTGTGGCCCCGAACAGCTTTGTTATTGTGCAGCAGGGCTGGGTAAAAAAACGATTGATTTTTTTTTATTTGAATCGATTGTAATTTTCACGAAACAATATTGATTCTTAAATCCCAAAAATCGATTAGTCCAGCCTGTTTTCAATTAATGAATGGAAGATTGTAGCGCATCTCCCATACAATAAATTACAATAAGCTTTGTGCTTTTGTTGATATGAAACAACGTCTCAGATTTCAAATTCTGTCCATTTATTACAATATTCAAACAATAAATGTCATTTTGGCACTGTTTAATGTGGAGTGACATATCGGTGTGGCACCTACCTGCCAACACGAAGCGCACATGAGCTGATCATCTCCTCCACTTTAATACCAGTTTTAGAATTAAATAAACATGAATAAACCTATAAAGGTTTGTTAAAAGAAAGAGCTCAACTTACTGATATCCGTATCCTGTCTCATGTAATCGCTCAATCAGTGTTTCAGCCACGGAAAGACGTCAGTATAACAGCTTGTAAACAATATGTCACCTAACGTCACACCTCAGAAAAAAACATAATCGGTGACCATTAGTAAGCTGGAAAAATGAACTTTAGAGAAGAGCATTTTGCTAAATATATGCACCATGTAACATAATGATTATAATTTTTTTTGTTCTGTTCTTCAGTCTTTAATTTATGCTTATGAATTAATCATTTTTTATATTACATTGTAGTTGCGTTGTTGTCTATTACATTGTTTATATTTCTAAAAACAAATTGGAGTAGAAATATAATTATGTAATTGTAACTTTATTATTATAATTACATTGAGTGTAATTTAAAATTTAGCATATAAATCAGTTCATTTCAGTTCAGTTCAAGTTCATTCCTTCAATATTATAGTAATGTAGTACCAACAGACTTGTGAATATATTTTACAGCATTAGTTGAGAGATTTTTTTTTTCCTTGAGAAAATTTGGCATGTACTGTAGCTGATATATGTGACCCTGGACCATAAAACCAGTCTTAAGTAGCATGGGTATATTTGTAGCAATAGTCAAAAATACATTGTATGGGTCAAAATTATCAAATTGATTTTTCTTTTATGCAAAAAATCATTTTGAAGAACATTAAGTAAAGATCATGTTCAAAGAAGATATTTTCTACATTTCCTACCATACATATATCAAAAGATATTTTTTGATTAATAATATGCATTTCAACTTTAAAGGCAATTTTCTTAATTTTGATTTTTTTTGCACCATCAGATTCTAGATTTTCAAATAGTTGTATCCTTACAAACCTTACATCGATGGAAAGCTTATTTATTCAGCTTCAGCTATTCAGATGATGTATAAATCACATATATCCAAAATAATCAATACTGAATTGAATCGGAAATTGTATTGAATGCATGTGAGTCAGAATCGAATCATGAAATTTGTGTCAAACCCAGCCTTACTGTCCACTAAAAGTTCCTCTACGGCTGTTGTATGTTCCTCTGCATATGTTTCAAATATCTTTCATACTTCTGCCATGGTTTGTAGGTTTCCTTACGAGTCAGCTTTTATCATAGAAATATTTTTTGACCGGCCTCACATTTGTGTTTTGTTTCCCACACTTTTCTTACATTAACTGGCGAAGCAGCTTCGCTGGACGTCAAGTTGCTCTCTGAATATTTCTGATTGTTCCTGAATATCCTTGGCATTCCATTGTGCACTGTCAATGCCAGCTGACCTTCATATTTCGCAGCTGACCAGCACCGTGCGTGCATCTCTCTTTTCAC
This sequence comes from Garra rufa, assembly GCF_049309525.1. Classification (NCBI taxonomy): domain Eukaryota; kingdom Metazoa; phylum Chordata; class Actinopteri; order Cypriniformes; family Cyprinidae; genus Garra; species Garra rufa. The sequence goes on from NC_133369.1 coordinate 29,398,940, forward strand.
AGCAGCAGAGCTCAGTCCCACCAACATGCCTGGCATACACGCTAACCCCTCTGACGTGATTGACAACTCTGCCCTAGCAACCGCTTGGCACGTTGCCGGGCTGCCCAGGGTTGCCAGGGAAAGTGTTCCCATAGCAACACGTTTAACCACTTTATTTGCCACCTTGAAATGTAGCGAAGGGTTTGCAAAGAGGCAGAAAGGGATTACGGCTGAAATTTGCCCAGGAAGAAAATGTGTGGAAAGGTGATATGATTTTCGTGATTCATTTATTTATTTACTTTTAATTGAGAGCTCTGCTGCTAGTGCCAGAGGCAGGATTTTTTTTCTTTTTGTGAGACTACGTAGATTTAACTAAATCTAATTTCGCCTTTGTAATGGACAAAAGGTCCCATTATTGGTGTAAGCTAGTCAAACAATGCATGCAGGAGTATTAAAACCTTCCATTTAAAATCACAGACATCAATATTCAATTTAACATCCATGTTGAGTTCAAGAGTGCACACATGCGTTTCAACCCACATTTTGACTCACACACTAGCACTCAGATTCAGTATTGGGATTTATATGGAAAGTGGGTTCTGGAGAAGGTGAGCGTGAGTGCTTTAGGAAACCAAAAGGAAAGAAGTATGGAGAGGGGGTGTTATAAAAGCCGTATCTTGCGAGGATGGCGCTGAGTTGACATCGGTGCTGCATTTATGCATGATTTGATTTTAAAAGAGAACAAGGGGTGGGGAGGTCAGCAGAGGGAGGGAAAATAAAGGGATTGGATAATTGAAGAAAGCGTGTTAGAATGAGAACCGGACGAGACGTAGGAGGTCCAAAGGTCGACTGAGTAGTAGGACGGAAAAAAGGGGCATTGGGATGTGGGCAGAATTAGGGAGGGAACCTGACAACACTCATGGTGGAGTGAGAATTGAAAAAGGCCAAGAGTCTAGAGACAAAAAGGATGTAGGGCCAAAAAATCTACCTGGCAACACGCTAAAGGAGGCCCTGGTATTGCCATGGTAACGTGCCACAGGATTGTCACAGGTTTTTGACGTGTCGCTCATCTTTTTTTCATTCAGTGCAAAAATACAGAATCGTAGAGGTGCTTGCAAGGATTTGTGCTTTTTTTGGGGGTGTTGTTTAAGTAAAGCTGTTGTAGTTTGACCAGCTCTCTGTGGAACACCAAAAAAGATTTTTTTTTTTTAAATAAGGAACCATTTTGGTTACCTTTGACTTCCATTGAATGGAAAAAAAAAACACTAAGACCTTTTTTTAAAATATCTTCTTTTATGTTTCATAGAAGAAAGAAAATAATGAAGGTTTGAAACGACATGAGGGTGAGTGAATAAGAAGGACAGCGTTTTTTATTTTCGGCTGCATTATCCCTTTAAAATGCTTTCTCGTACCCCTCCTTAATATGCAGAGCATGCTGTGAGTCTGATCTGTTTATTAGCCAATGGCAGACAGGGAGAGTAGAGTGTTCAGGGATACCCGTTTAAAACAATTATTCTTTCATTCTGTTTGGTGATGCAAGTGGCAAAGAAATTAAACATTTTAGCTTTCACATCAATATATAACACATATATAATCGCAGATTAACCACAGTTTTATTTGCTATAAACATGTTTCACCAACATTTCTTAACCAGAAAATAGATCATTTGAAACCTAACAAAATTCTTTTTGTGAAATGTTTAGCTGTTTTATAAGACCCGTTATTATAGTTAAAAGCCAAGTCATTTTCATTCCTTGAATGGAAAGGGATAGTTCACCCAAAAATTAAAATTACCCCATGATTTACTTACCCTCGAGCCATCCTAGGTGTATAAGACGTTCTTTTTTTAGATGAATACAATCAGAGTTATATTAAAAAATGTCCTGGCTCTTCCAAGCTTTATAATGGCAGTGAATGGTTGTTGAGATTTTAAAGTCCAATAAAGTGCGTCCATCCATCATGAAAAGTTAACTATCAATATTTAACTAACTGCTAATTGTCATATGCGTGTTCACGAGAGAGTGGCATTCCAGTGGATGACGTAGGACATAGGCGTAGCATGAAAAATGACAAAAACAGAAGCGCAGTGGAGAGAGCAAAACAAAATACGGGTCACAAATTAGAAATGCAAAACAAGGATTTGTAAAGAAAAATTAGGATTTCGTTACAAGCTAAGAGGAGACTGGTTTTCCTTCAATTTAAACAAAACTTGGATCTAAAGACTAAAATTTTCTTACTGTAGCTTATGCTACACCTACATCTACTTATTTTTAAAAACAAAAGGAGAGTGGGGGATCCTTTCCCCCTGTGAGTTGGGGGCACTGCGATAACCTCTCCGTGCTGAGTTGTGTCATATCATATGCCGATGATAGCCAGAAATATTGTCAAAAGCATTAAATATTGGCAATATTATGAGGATTTAGCATTTCCAATTACCATATGACTGTTACATTCTTCTTATTATTAGGCCTATTATTATTATTAGATTGCTTTTATTATCAAATTACAATTAGGCTAATTTGCCCTGCAATAATTTCATAGCGCATCAGCGCATGACAAACTATGAGGATAATAAAGGATTAGGCTATTAGCTTACACCTCATTGAAAAATGTTTTTTAAAACAGGTCTAATTATTTATACAATGAATTATAGGCCTATAACTGAAATGATTAACACTGCAGTCATCCATGAAAATTATTATATGTGCCGATTTTCAAACACAACCAAATATGTTTCTTCTCATGTTTTTCACTATACGGCGCCGTAAGAGAAATATTAAGGAAATAATTTCAGACAGTTATATACCATTATCATCATAGGTTGAAGTAGATTCGTCTCTCGTCGTCTCAGACAGAATCAGAATCAGAAAGAGCTTTATCAGAATCAGAATCATCAATATGCGCCATTAAAGCAGCGTTAGAAAGCTCTGTCAGTTTTTTACTTTCACTTACTGTTTAGTAAATTTACTGAGGTTAAGACGTCCACAGCATAAATCTTGCGCAAAGTTTGCACGTTGCTTGTGTGATATCCCTGCCTACATCTTATGAACGCGCGTACAACAGCTAGCGGAAGCTAGAGATTATGGTTTATAAAGTTTTAAATATGGATATTTTTCTTACACAAACAGAAGGCCTTTATTAACTCCCGGAGCTGTGTGGAGTACTTTTTATGATGGATGGATGCACTTTATTGGGCTTCAAAATCTCAACAGCCATTCACTGCCATTATAAAGCTTGGAAGACCTAGGACATATTTTGATGTAGCTCCGATTGTATTTGTCTGAAAAACTAAAGTCATATACACATAGGATGGCTTGAGGGTGAATAACTCATGGGGTAATTTTCATTTTTGGATAAACTGTCCCTTTAACTGAAATAAACAAAAAAAACAAAAAACTTTTTTCCCCAGCTAGTTGCCAATGCAACATTTCTCATTTTTGTTTAGTATACTGAAATAACTAAAACTAGATAAACTAAAAACTTGATGAAAACATATAGACATAAACACAACAAAATTACTAAAATTAATAAAAACATTAAATGAAAACAAAATATAAAAATAAAGTCTAATTCAAAATATTAACAAAAACTATAATAGTATATCAGTACTTATAAAATAACACTGAATATTTTAATAATTTAATTTGACTTTAAATTAATTTAAAGAGTTAGTTCACCCAAAAATTGTGTCATTAATTACTCACCCTCATGTTGTTCCAAACACAAATTTGATATATTTTTGATGAAATTCAAGATAGGACATCGTTAAAATATTCCATGTGATATCAGTGATTCAATCGCAACTTTATGGAGCTACGAGAATACTTTTTGTGTGCAAAGGAAACAAAAATGATGTCATTCTATTCATGTGAGCACCTTGACGTTGCATCTATGCATAGTCAGAAAGCTCTTGGATTTCTTAAAAATATTTAGTTGTGTTCCAAAGATGAGCAAAGGTCTTACGGGTTTGAAACAACATGAGGGTGAGTAATTAATAACATAATTTTCATTTTTGGGTGAACTATCTCTTTAAAGCACATTTGATGTTAAAACCCCACATTAATATGCAGAGCAACCTGACCAGCTCAACCCAGCAACACCGGCTTTGAAGTTTAAAGCAGGACTATCTGTTTGTTAATCAATTGCATTCAGGGAAAAGGAGGGATACCCATCTAAAGACAATTATTCTTTATGTTTTGACTCTAGTGACTCTAGTGCTAGAGAAATTACACACTTCAACTTTAAACTGCACAAATCCACATTCAAACTGATACATAACAGAGAGACCTAACATGCACAATTATTTCCTAATATAATCTTTGCTTCTTGGCACAAATTAACAGCACCAACCCCGGTTTCTCAGCTAGCATTCATATGTGTGACTACACAGAAGGTCATAAACTCATTAGCTGAACCTATACACTCATTAAGATAAAACCACTTGGATGAATTCACACTGCAGTCAAACAAATGTCGAAAAACAAACATAAACAAAGAAGCCAGGCTGTAGACCGAACAGCTTATGCTAGTATACACAAAGACATTTGCATTCCTTTGCATGTATGCCATCTGTGAAATGTGTAGTCGGCATGCAAAGCGATACGGCTTTAACCTATGGCTCTCGTAGGCCTTTGGTGTCTATGTGTGAAAATGAGAGGTCTCAGAGGAGCGCTACACCGCTGCTTTCCTGCTGAATAAGCACTAGCTTCTCTGTTAGCAGACAGACTCCTGCTTCTATATTGCCAGGCCTGCAGAATCAGTCTAGACTGATGGAATACAAGCTCACTCTTCACAAACACACACATTTATGGGGCTTAACTGGTATTTTGATGATTTGGTAGCATTTCGTTGTCATTAAATAAAGATCAATAAGCATATTTTTCCTAAACGCTGTGTGTGTAAGAAGGAAATTAGTATGTGAGGGCATGATGATGATAAAAGAAAACATATTATCAGGGCAGCATGAATATTTTAGTAGTTGCAGAGAGTGGGTGGTTTCACCAAGGAGGTCAGACTGTGTGCGTACATGTGGATGCGTATACATGTGTGTATTATATATGTGAAGCCACTAATGAGCAGAGACAATGCAGGAGGCAGGGCTGAGTCGGTTCAGTGCACAATATCACCAGCAGAGGGCAATAATGCCATAACAATGATTGTAAAGTGCTTTAGACCAGGCTTTTGTGCTCATATTGTTTGCTAAATATGCAAGAGAGTTTGTTTGTGGTGATTTTCTGTGTTTGCATATGTTGTGTACCCAAGGACTATTATTATATAGAGAAGATATGAAGCAATTATGAGGTTTTGAATACAATAGTGAACACATTAGGAGAACGTTTAACTTTGTCATGAATATAAATGGCTTTGAAACATCAAAATTCAAGAGATGGCAGAGAAAAAAAGTGGGGAAAAAAGCATCAGTTTATCTGGCAACGGAGTAATAAGGTCCTCGGCAATCTTTCTAATGGGCTTTTCACGAAGAAGTATGTGGCCCTGCATGTGCGTTGCGGTGTGAGGTAGTTGGTTGTATGGTTTCGCATAATAAACAGCCCGGAGATAACTGTACAACCTTCTAGCTTTCCCTGCGGCTGCACGCTTACGGCTATCAGAACCCACTATGACGCCTGAAGCAGCATGGGATGAGCTCATGTGGACAGCCAGGAGCAATGATTCAATTACAATGGTTATGTAGTGGATATGTAAGAGATTAAAAAAGTCTCTTTTTTTGGTAAAATAATCTGAGGTATTAAATTAGATACAGTGGGGTCCAAGATTGAACATGTGGGATTTAAGCTTTTATTTAAAGGGGAAAGGACGCCAAATTCACTTTTACATGGTGTTTGCATATAAATGTGTTTTAGCAGTGTGTGGACGCAACCACCCTACAATGATAAAATTCCATTCACTTGCGGCATTGGTCGTCTCCTAACTTGGATAAACTCTGCCTTTGAACATGATCACTCCTCTAGCCCCAATTGGTCCGCTTTGGCCCAAGGTATTCGGCAGGCCAAAAATTCTGGCCATTGGCCCCAAAGAAGCACAGATGAGGCACGATCAAGCCCCAGAAGTGACACTGAAAATGCGACAGGCCCTGGCATGCACTAGCATGCTCGCTTTTGGCCCGACAGTTGAAATGCGGCTATTGACAAATTTTAACCAAAGTATGTTGCAGACATTTCATGAAGATCCTAAAGAATCATTCAAATTTGTGAAAAATAGTCATTTAATGGCCCCTTTTAAAATCTCCGAATAAGCAAAGTTGTCCAATGTTGAAAAATTGTATACAAATAAACGTTATGATGTAAAATAAATCACAAATATTAAAGATTCTGCACTATTCTAGGCTAATTGGATATGCAAATCTGTGAAATGAACTCTTTTGTACAGAAGGTCAGATGTTCACCTTCCACTGAAGCAAAATATGCTTTTTGGATTATTCAAATCATGTTTGAGTTCATGTAGTCTCATTCTGAAATTCGTTTTCATTTTACACCTCGCCTTTTCACACAAATTGTTATGCTGAATATATAATTTGTTATGAGGAAAATTTGCAAAACAGAAGCACTTTTCACTGGTTTCTGACCCTTGGACCCCGCTGTATATCATTCAGCATGTCATTTTCAAAATTGACTGTACTGTATCACTGCATGCACTAACAAAGACAAAAGCCTTTTATTATACATTGGAAACATCAACAGGAGGTGCTTTAAGGCAGTATGCGTGTCGTGAAGTCAAAGTCATTTTTTGTTTGGTGTTGACTGTGGAATGTAAGCGACACAAAAGCAGCAGCTCTTCATAGTCTGTATCATATTTAGATTGAAAAGCGGCGTATTGATAAAATTGAATTTATCTCCCACCGGTGATATGCGGCATTGTTTATATATCAGCTTTGTAGAAATGCTCAGAATATTTTAGTTCTGATTTATTGCCACTGGCATCCAATTAGATGAAATTTGTCTGAAACCAAAGCTTGTCAGATCTTGCCTTTAATTTTTTAAATCATGGTTTCATCTAATGTTCATTAAATTATAGATTACAAATCAAATGAATTATTTTTTTTAATAAAAATACTGATATAAAATGACCAGCATTCACTTTTTTTTCCTCTCGGAAGCAGCGGAAGCCTTTAACAAAGCAAAAGGCTGTTGCTGGTTGTTTGTGTCTGCGCACGAGCGTGTGTTTGTGTGTTTATTTGTTTGTGCCTCCTATTTCTGCATCACCATCCAAGTCACCCCCCATCCTCCTCCTCCTCCTCCCCATCTCCCCCTGTGTGTCTGGCTGGTGGCTCAGACAGCCAGCATCCGCATTGCGTTGTAGCTCTCTTTTACTCCCCCTCTGTCTCTTTCTCTCTTTTCATTCTCTTTCTCCCTCACTCTGTCTCTTTCTTCCTCTTTCACCTCCATAGGGTGGGAAAAAGGGCATGTATCAGCATATATCCTATCAGAGGTTGTTCTGTGGTCAGATGTCGATAGCTTCTGTTGTATGTTGAGGATTCAGTGTTCATTTCACACACCATAATGGTATGTGTTGAAATGATATGTTTCTCTATTGCTGTGTGCCTGCGACCAGACTGGACCAGTTCTGCCCTCATATTCTGCTTTAATTTTCATACCCTTCACCCACTTTGACTCTGTCTCTATTACTGCTGTTCAGATCAGCTGCATTCACACAAATAATTGGCGTGATGTATGTGCTTACAAACACTTGCTTATGCATTTAAACCTGTGTGTGTCCTGTGGTTGGGTGAATTTAGATGGGGGAAACCAAGGCAAGGTGTTACACCTGGATCTTGTCTCAATCAATGTATCTCAGTAACTAGGTTTGAGTCAAAAATCCAATTACACATTTTTTTTTTCCTAGCAGTGGTTTGGTATATCAATTTCAAATCTTAATCTAAAATATTACAATGTTTGCAGATGTGTTTGAATGCCACATTCAACATTTTGACTGTTTTATTATTTTTTACAGTTTAAATTTTGCTGAATAGGCTGTTTAATGGGAAATTCCACTGTGAAGCCCATATTGTATGACAACATTCCCTACTATTGTAATGTCAGCCCTTTTAAGTGCATTTTTTAGACTGGTTTATAATGAAATATTTGGTTGTTTCTATGTGTTCATCACTTTTTATACTGTATATACACTACCTTTCAAAAGTTTGTGGTCAGTAATATGTTTTAAAGAAATGTATACATTTATTCAGGAAGGACACATTGAATTGACTGAAAAAGTGACTGACAGTAAAGACATTTATGATGTTGTGAAAGATTTCTTTTTTAAATAAATGCTGTTCTTTTGAACTTTCTGTTCTTTATGAAGAATCCTGAAAAAATGTATCAGTTTTCTAAAGGATCACACAACATTGAAGACTGAAATAATGGCCGCTGAAATTTCGGCTTGCCTTTACAAGAATAAGTTACATTTTCAAATATTTTAAAACATAAAAATATTCATTTATTTTAGAAATACTGATTTACTGTTTTATATTGTAATCATATTTCACACAATTACTGTTTTTACTGCATTTTTGATTAAAACAAAATCTTACTGACCCCAAACTTTGTATCATGGAAGCTCACTTCCACCAATGAATAAAAAAGTTTAAAAGGCAATTGCGACTTTTTATCTCGCAATTCTGACTTCAGAATACACAATTGCAAGTCTCACATCTAATCTCACAATTCTTAGAAAATATCATTTTTTTCCTCCCTCAAAACTGGACTTTAAACCTCACAGTTGCTTGTTTATATCTAGGGTTGGGAATCGAAAATCGATTCCAATTCTGGAATCGGATACTTAAGATAAAGAATCATATTCCTCTTATCGATTCCTGGGTGCAATTTTTCATCTAGCGATCTGCCAGGACCTTCCGCGCGTGCAATCTGCCAGGACCTTATGTGGTAATGTTAACATCAGTCTACAAGATGGGTCACGCGAAGTGCTCAAAAGTGTGGCTACGCTTTTTAAAAACCGAAGACAAAGCTATTGCTGCACGCAAACTTCACCTTAGAGATCTGCAAGGGACGGATGTTTTAGTCCCGCGCCCGTGAAAAGTGACAGTTACCTTTTTAAAAAATGTATTTAGTGGCGGAAACGGGCTTTCATAGGGTATATAAACATACCCATATAAAAATCTAGTGAAAGCAAAAGTTACCTAGACTGACAACTAGCCCCAGTCTTTTCTATACTGTAGCACCGTCATCCTCCTCCTTAAACCTGAGTGGAAATTTTCCTGACATTTGTCTGGTGACTCGAGGAAGCGGATGCCTTGCCACGTGATGAGTGGTTCAATTGAGAGTGACTTAGAAGTGTGGTCATCCGGGCCCTGAAATGGGGAGACCTGCACCGAACACGGTGACGTCATTCCTTCAGTGAAAACCTCAGTGCTTTGTCTCATTGTGCTCCCCTATTGCAGGCATGCAGCACACCGGACAGCATAGGAGCATCCGTGCAAACCGAGACAGAAAGCAGTCCAGATTAAAAAAGGCAATGCAGAACAACACAATAGCAATATAGGACAGGCATTTGAATATAAAAAGGTGGACGAAGAAGACGGAGGGGTAGATATACAGAGAATATAAAGAGGTTTATTTATGAGAAGATACAAATGAACATGAGTGAGAAGCAGATAAAGCGCAAGCTTTTGCAAATAACTTCCAGACTCCCTGCAGTCAGCAGCACTAATAACAGCTGTTGCCAGCCCTCGGAGTTGTGGAAATGGAGGTTATTAAGCATTCCCTTTGAATAAGCTGCTGTAAAGCTAATGTATAGCTGATCCATACTTGTGCACCCTTGTTTAAGTGGGCTCTTTCATGTTCCTGCGCATCAACATCTGAACGTCTTTATCCCCGACTTTACTAATAATGCTGTCTGCAGCAGACATTTTGGCTCCAGAACAAGGGACTTTCATACCCGCTGGTTGCGAGGGCACGAAAAGGGGCTATTCCATCTTAGCTCTTCCTCTTTGGTATTTGCGCCTATCTTTGTCTTTGTTACCGTTCGCTCTCAAAGCGAAACGAGTAGCCTCCCCCACTCACTGTACCAGCATGTCATAAATCATATTTAAATGACTACACCTCCACTGAGGCTGTGGGACTGGAGTGTGGCTGGCTAAAGAGGCCATGCGAGGACAATGCAGCATTTAGTCGAAGAAATGAGCATTTTATGCAGCTGAAATTCAAACTTTAGATTTTTCCAGCAAACTGTTGATCTGCTATGGTTTTGCCATTGTGCATTGCACAAACATTGTGTTTATATTTTTTTTAAACACATACGGCAGTGCATTTCTGTGGCACATGACCAAAATATAGTATAATTTTACAAAAGATATTGAAAATACATAATGCATGTCACGTTAAGTAAAGAATGATTTTTTTTTGCACAATATCTCTTATGATTTTATTCTTTCTGTGTTTTTAAAGGGAAAGTTCACCAGAAAATGTCAGTTGTGTCATGTTGTTCCACACCTCTTTGCCTTTCTTTCTTTCTTTTTTGCTCGATACAAACAACCAATTCTGAGAAAAAAGTCAATTACAAGATACAAACACAATTCTGAGAAAACAAGTCAGAATTACAAGATACGAACACCCAATTCTAAGAAAAAAAAGTCAGTATTACGAGATACAAACACACAAGTCTGAGAGTTTTTAATCAGAGGTGGGTAGAGTACCCAAAATCTGTACTCAAGTAAAAGTACAAGTACTTATGGAAATATTTACTCAAGTATGAGTAAAAGTAACAATCTTAATAGTTACTTGAGCAAGAGTAAAAAAGTATCCAATGAAAAAAGTACTCAAGTAGCTAGTTACTAGTTACTTTTTGATATGAAGTGAAGACCCTGAATTTCAAACTGTTTGGAAAGCTTCCGCACACCTCTCCTTGAAAACATTATATATATATATAATGGTACTCTTCAGATTTTGGTAGCCCGAAAATTAATTTAACTAGCCCAAATTAAAAAAGACCTTTTTTTAAATATAGAAAATCAGATAGGAGTCTAATCAAAAATGTTTTTAATACACAAATATAAACAAATATCAAGGAAGTAATTTTATTTCATTATATTTATTTCATTTAGTGTATCTGCAGAATTTTTAAATATTAATTTAAAGCAATTCATAACCATTTTTAAGATCTGCAAAAGTAAAATAAACAGTAATGGGATTGGACAATGTAAAGTAGAATATTAAGCCATAAAATGGCATGATTTAATATTCAGATACAGTTTCACACAAAAACAAAATATGTTACACTATGGCATTTCATCCTTTATAACATTAAAAGGGATAAATTGAGTATATAATTTATTATATTTATTTGAAACATAAATATTACTGTACTTGTTTAGATTTTTAGAAGGCACCTTAACTTTTTACCTTTACAACTCTGTGTTTGCTGCATAAAAACATGGGTCGATAATTGCAATCATTTGACCATAAACAGCTGAAAAGAATGTTTTGAAATGAAAAATTAATTATCTGTCACGAGGGGGCGCTTTAGGAGCCCTGAAATATTACGGTTTCCATAGTTACAGCTGTGTACACAGCAATATTAACACAGTTTTATCAGACATGAAATGAAAATTCCAACGACACGTTTCTGAGGACAGTAACGGAGGAACGCCATCAAATGTAGCAAAGTAAAAATAAAGTTTTTTCACTATAAATGTACTTGAGTAAGAGTAAAAGTACCTATCTTTAAATATACTCTAAAAGTACTAGTTACCCCAAAAATTTACTCAAGTAAATGTAACGAAGTAAATGTAATTCGTTACTACCCACCTCTGTTTTTAATTATGCAATTTTGAGAAAAAGTCAGAATTGTCTGTATATATTCCGCAATTCTGACTTTATAACTCGCAATTGCAGGTTTATATCACACAATTCTGAGAAAAAGCCAAAATTGCCTGTTTATATCTCACAATTATGACTTTATTTCTCGCAATTGTGAGTTTTTAATCACGCAATTTTGAGAAAAACTGTTTATATCTCGCAGTTCTGACTTTTTTTCGCAACTGCGAGTTTATATCCCGCAATTCTGACTTTATAACTCACAATTGCGAGTTTATATCACGTAATTTTCTCAATTCTGAGAAAAAGTCAGAATTGCCTGTTTATATCTCACAATTCTGACTTTATATCTCGCAATTGAAAGTTTATATTAAGCACCTCTGAGAAAAAGTCAGAATTGGCTGTTTATATCCTGCAATTCTGACTTTATTTCTTGCAACTGTGAGTTTTTAATCACGCAATTTTGAGAAAAACTGTTTAAATCTCGCAATTCAGACTTTTTTTTCACAACCAAGCAAGATGGCGGCACCAGGTGCGACAGGTGTAGCTGCAGCTCTCTTTATTTTTGGGCTGCTTGTAAATACTTTTAGCTATACCGACACCGGTCAACTTTTGGGTGTTTGTAACTGTAATACAAATCAGTCGCCCGCGATCTATTTATTGACACACCAATTAACGTTAAACACACATTTTGGACTGGGGAAATCCGCGACTGCAACCTTCATACGACCACACCTTTCCAGTCGAGCAACAACGCGCTACAAAACTATATTAAAACCATCACAAAGCCTCGCGTTCCTTATAACAATGTTCCTTTTGCTGTCTGGAGACATCCACCAGTGTCCTGGCCCGCTTAACAACCAACAACAGGACCGATCCACCATGTCCATGCACAGCAGGAGTACCATCGATAACTTTCAGGTATGCTCATTATGTAATATGTACTACACAAATGGGCAACAACCTTACCGGGATGATCTTGTGTGTCTGACGACTGCTGTGGGGTTATCGGCGGTGCCCGACGCGGACGTTGCGGCCGGCCGAGGCCTGGAGCCTGGGGCCGGGCGTGGCTTGTGTGCCTGTGGGGAGCGGTGTGCGCTGCCTCGGCTGCGAGTGACTTCGGACCCGGCGGAGAGGGACGACAGCGCGTTATGTGCCCGGGACGCCTCGAACCACCGTAAACCATCCTCATTGTCAGAAATTGCAGGTGACAACTCATCTACTCGCACCCCAAAGGAACATAAAGCTAATCAAAACAATAACCCAATTATACCCGGAAGAGAAAAGTGTGGACACCAGAAATGGTATACAAACCCAGCTGTTGTAAAGAACAAGAAGTGGAAAATTTTACAGACTGTTAACCATTCTAAAATAATATGGGACCCCAAAATGAAACCTAGGGGATTATTTGGGGGACATCTTAATATAAGAAGCCTTGTACCTAAATCAGACCAAATTCAGCATATTTTAACAGAATCCAATCTTGATTATCTTAGCCTGTCTGAAACCTGGCTCCACGCAAATTCACCATCTGCAGCAGTTATGGTACCAGGTTATCAAATTTATAGAAGAGACAGAGTGAGATCTAAAGGAGGCGGAGTCATGGTATATATAAGGAATAGCATTCAGTGTGAAGAGATAATCTTGGCAAACTGTGATTTAGAATATATTGCTTTAAAAATTATTTTATCACCTCAAATGTCATTTAGTCTTATTGTAATTTATCGTCCCCCGAACTCTAATATTGATTTTTATGAAAACTTACAAACTATGCTGATAAACTGCAATTTTGACAAGGAAGTAATATTAATGGGGGATATGAATATAAATTGGGAAGACAGATTAGCCAGGAAAAATCTCAAACAGATAACAGATCGCTTTGATCTCACACAACTAATTAAAGGGCCAACAAGAGTAACACAGTCCACTTCAACTCAGATTGACTTGATATTTAGCAATAGACCGGAAAGAATTATAAAATCTCTAAACATGTTTACTGGGCTATCTGACCACAATCTAGTACTTGTGGCCAGAAAATTATCAAAAAAGAGATTCAGTGCTTGTACTGTTAAGGATCAGGAATCGTTCAGAATACCTAACAAAGACCAGGAAATCTTTAAAAACACAGTAAATAGTTTAAACTGGGACTCCTTGTTAACTGGAAAAGATGTAAATGAGGGAAGCAAAATACTTTCAAGCAAACTACAGTGTATTATTAAAGAATTTACCTGTAGGTTTACACACAGGAAAAAAAGAAGTAGCCTCCCATGGATAACAACAGATGTCCTGAAAAAAATGAAAGAGCGTGATCTTGCACTAAAGAGGGCCGTTAAGACAAAACTATCCCATGACAAACAGCATTTTGCTATGCTAAGGAATATTGTAACAACTATGTTAAGAAAATCTAGGGCCAACTTTTTTCTGACCATAATCAGTGAGGCAAGAGGTAATCCAAAGATAGTCTGGGACCAGCTGAAAATATTAATGGGGCAAAAACCTACACTAAGAAAATCTCTTGTACTAACTGTTGATGGAAATTGCATTACGGATCCAGCTGCAGTAGCCGCAACACTTAACCAGTATTTTGTTGACTCGGTTGTAGCCATTGCCGAGGGCTTCCCTCCTGTAAATGTTGAGATGTGTAAAGTTCCATCAATAGAACCTAGTCTTGTTTTTAATCATGCAACTAAAGCAAACACTGAATCAATTATAAGAAAACTTAAACTGTCCAAATCTAAAGATGTGTATGGGATGGATACAACTATGCTCAAAAATGTTAGTTCAGCACTAATCAGTCCCATCACAAAAATTATTAATCAATCCATACACCAAGCAGAGTTTCCAACCATATGGAAAACGGCCATTGTATCACCTATTTTCAAATCAGGAAACCCACAATCTATCTCTAACTACAGACCTATTAGTATTTTGCCTGTAATGTCTAAGATTCTTGAGAAATGGATATGTGAACAAATCAAAGATCACTTAAATAATAGTTCCTTTCATCTTCATGCGCTGCAATTTGGATTTCGACCTAACCATTCAACTGAGTCAGCAAATTGTCATCTCATTGAAAAAATCAAGTTACTACTTGATAGCAATAACATTGTAGGTGCAATCTTTCTTGATCTTAGAAAGGCATTTGATACAGTAAACCACCAGATCCTACTGGCTAAATTATCTACTTTTAATCTCTCAGACAGTGTAATAAAATGGATTCACTCGTATCTTACTCAGCGTTTACAAACAGTCCGCATTGCTAATAGTCAGTCTGAGTTACTTTCTGTGTCAACTGGCCTGCCACAGGGCTCTATATTAGCCCCGGTCCTTTTTTGCATGTATGTTAATGACCTGCCATTGATATGTCCGGACGTTAATGTTCAAATGTATGCTGATGACACAGTTTTGTATGTACATGGGTCTTCAAAAACTGAGGTAGCTGTCAAACTTACAAATGCAATGGTCAATGTTACAAATTGGTTAAATCAATGCTGCCTACAACTTAATGTTTCCAAAACTGTAGGCATGTTTTTCACGAAATCACGTAAAGTAACCAAAGATGCAGACATTATAGTGTCAGGAGAAAAAATACAAACTGTCCAAGAATTTAAATACTTGGGCATTCTCCTGGACAACAAACTCAATTTTAGGTCACACGTAAAGCAAACCTGTAAAAAAGTAAAATTTAACATAGCTAATTTTCGATTTATTAGAAATTCCATGTCCGTCCAAGCTGCAAAAACATTCATGTATTCAATGATTTTCTCTCATTTCACTTATTGTCTAACAAGCTGGTCTCAGACTAACTCCACCACCTTGATACCATTACAGTCTTTATACAAGCAGACAATCAAAGTACTTGACAAGAAATCAAAACATTTTCATCACTGCTCCATTCTTTCAAAACATCGTCTTCTAAGTTGGGACAATCTTATTAAGTACACGAATGCCTGTCAGACATACAAAATCCTACATGGGATGGCTCCATATCCTCTTAGTGAATTTGTCAGTTTTAGAACATCTACACACAGAATCACTAGAGGAGTGTCTAGAGGTGATTGTATTATCCCACTTAGGAAAAGTGCTTTTAGTCAGTCAGTTTTCTCTGTCAAAGCCTCTCAGGAATGGAACACTATTCCAACAACAATTAGAGACATCAGTACATATAATTTATTTCGCTCTCACCTAAAACATTGGCTGATTAGTAATCAGACCTGTCAACACTAAAACACTGCTGTTGCCATCCTGCTTTCTACTTGTGAGTGCGTGATTCCTTTCTGACCTTTGCATACTATTTTATGATTGTGATATGCTTGTCATTTTAATATGCAGTTGTAATTGTTCTAATATGCTTTATTAATGCTTGCTATGTATACTGCTGCTTTTATGTCTTTCCTAAACTCTTTGCTGCTGCTTTTTGTGTTTTCAGAAATAATTTTATTTGTATCGTACTGTTTTTTTTACGCTACTGCTGCCTCTGCTGTAATCAATCAACCCTGCGCAAACATGTCGTTTCCTATTGCTGTTTACCTCACTGTTTATACATTTTATGCTTTTTCTAGGGGGCCACTGTACAACAGGCCTACAGGACAACAGATGAAAATTAGCCTTTGGCTAACTCTGGCATGTTACAGATGCTCTGTTTTTAATATGCACTGTCCTGCTAAATAAATAAACAAACAAACAAACAACTGCGAGTTTATATCCCACAATTCTGAGAAAAAGTCAGAATTGCCTGTTTATATCTCACAATTCTGACTTTATAACTAGCAATTGAAAGTTTATATTAAGCAACTCTGACAAAAAGTCAATATTGCCTGTTTATATCTTGCAAATTGTGACTTTATTTCTTGCAATTGTGAGTTTATATCCTGCAATTCTGACTTTATAACTCGCAATTGCAAGCTTATACAGTATTAAGCAACTCTAAGAAAAAGTCAGAATTGCCTGTTTATATCTTGCATTTCCGACTTAATTTCTTGCAATTGCAAGTTTATATCCTGCAATTCTGACTTTTTGTCTCGCAATTCTGACTTTATATCTCGCAATTCTGACTTTATATCTCGCAATTGAAAGTTTATATCAAGCAACTCTGAGAAAAAGTCAGAATTGCCTGTTTTTATCTTGCAATTGTGACTTTATTTCTTGCAATTGCGAGTTTATATCCTGCAATTCTGACATTATGTCTCGCAATTGCGAGTGTATGTCCAGCAATTCTAACTTTATATCTTACAATTCTGAATTTATAACTTGTGAATGCGAGTTTATATTATGCAGTTCTGAGGAAAAAAAAGAATTGCCTGTTTATATCTTGCAATTCTAACTTTATTACTCACAGTTGCAAGTATCTCACAAATCAGAGAAAAGTCAGAATTATGAAATGTAAACTCACAATTGTGAGGAAAAAAGTCAAAATTGTGAGATAAAAGGTTGGAATTACTTTTTGACATTTTTTATTCCATAAATAACAGACTAAAAAGTGGATACGTTGTCCATGTTTTTGACTTTCGTTGACATGTTTAACATTGACTTTCATTAAATTGATAAATAAAATCTGCTGTTCTTTTGAACTTTCTATGCGTCAAAAAATCCTGAGGAAAAAATGGTCAGTTTCCACATTGAAAGCCAACTGGGCCCAAAACAAAAATTAACCCAAGTGATTTTCATTAAATGAAGAAAAAAAAAATTCTGAGACATCTTCTTTTGTGTTTCGCAAAAGAAAAAAAGTCACACACGTTTAACGACACTCAGGTGAGCAAATGAGGACAAAATGATCTATTTTTGCATGAACCATCCTTTTAATGTCCATTGTAGCCTATTGTAAATGAATTAAAATGCACACAGCGCAACGCTTCTGGTGCTAAAAAATATATGTTGTATAGAGTGCGAACACGTTAGTAGCTGCACGACTAGCTATAGGCGATTTGCTGCACTGGTGAAGCCGCGGCATGTCGGGAAGACGGAGCGTAATCTGATGAGGCGTACCCGCGGATTGATTAACAGAAGATTGCGGCAAACGCGGGGAGTAATATTTTCCAGCGCTTTATCATTTTGCTAGCCTGATGCTCAGTGGCTTCTCACCCTGTTTGAGATTCTGACCCTCCCCCTTCGTTTCCCATTCCTTCCTACTCTCGGCTCTCTTCTCCTCTCCCCTTTGCCCCCTCCCTGCTCCCTCTGTCTCTCACACACATTTCCTCTCTCAGACGCACGCATACACGAGCGCACAGACTGCGAAAGAAGGGGGGGCAGGGGTAGTAACGGAGACACGATGCCTGAAAAAACGTGAGCGAGGGAAAGAGAGAGAGCAAGAGAGAGAGAGAGAGTAGGGATGTTGTAGGCTAGGGAGGGATTGAGGGGAAAAAAGCGAGAGAGTTTGAGATTGGGGACAAGGGATGTGAGTGCTTGAGATGCTGAGGAGAGACAGAGTGATGGAAGACTCAAAGGCAAAGGCTGAAAATGTGTGTGTGTGTGTGTGTGTGTGTGTGAGTGAGTAAGTGTGTGTGTCTGTCTGACAGGGAGGACACAGTCTGAGGGGCTCGTGGTGCTGTAGACTATAGGATTGCTGTAGGGGAGGTAGGTTGTGTGCTACCTATGGGATCAGCGTGATTGTCTTTGCTCTACCTGCCTATGGGCTCATTGTCTGCCTGTCTGACTGTTTTTTTCTCTTCCAGAGATGACCAGACACTTAGATTGGACCTACAGAGAGCAGAACGGATGGACGTCTTCTCGTTTTCCGTTTTCTTTCACTTTGTCTTTGTCTCGTCAGGTCGAACTTTTCCGAGTCCGACACGTTTCCGCATCCTTCATTCTGCACGTGAACTGGTTTTTCGTCTCGCACGCGTAGTTTTCGACAGACTTGCACTTTTTGTTACCACAAAGGTTGACATTGTCAAAGTCTGCATGTTCCAGATGCCACAATAAGGTAGTACATCTCCTTTTGGATTTTTGCCATTCGCCCCTGCTACATCATTATGCGTTTTTTTGGCACGGCAGAGGCTTGTATTTGTCGTAGACAGTTTATTGTGGTGCTTGTGATTGACACACCTGTGCACATGCATGTATTTGAGACGGATCGTAATTCTCTTATGCTCTGAAGTATGCAAACGCATTTTTATGTGTGTTTTAAAAGACAATAGAACTGTGGGTCTAACTACTGCTGCAGTCGTTTTCATAATTCATGACGGTGTGATGTTTGAGAAATATTTTATCGCCATAGTATTTTCAAGTCTGGGACCAGCTTGAAGTATTGCGATATTATGTCTACAACCGACTAGGCGTGAACATCTTAATCAGTTTGTCAACTTGCACATTTTTTATTATAGTCATGATGTATTTTTGGTAATAGTCTTGGTTTTGAACAGTTTGGTGTCTTTTACTCAGTCACTGTGTCAGCTGTTCCAGCTGTCTACCAAGAAGGGGCACTATTGCACTATTTTACCCTCTTCAGGTCCTCATTTGCAGTATGTCTACTGTTCAACATAAATCCATCTAATCATAAGTGTTAATCACTTATTTAACTATTTCCATTGAATATGTTCATTTTTGTTTTGTTATATCTTCACAGGTTTCAACCAAACACCTGGACGTTTTGGAAAAATGGTAGTGTGCTGTAGGTATTCCATTTTGCCCTGTCCTCATGTTACCTGATGACATCTGAAGGTGCTGCTCAAGTGCATCTTGGCTATTTTTGTTACTTAGTAATTACACTGTAAGTTGATCATAGTTTTCTCCTGCTTGTTATGTAATATTGCGGAGAAATCCTCTCTCTCTGTCTTTGTCTCAGGAATCGCCCTGTGTCTTTGATTTTCCAAAACCTCCTCAAGCAGATAAGGTTTTACTGAAGCTCCTGGTAGAGTCGTGAGGACGGTGCCCCGGCTTCCAGCCTCTGCGGTGAAACATATTGCAGTAAAAGTACCCATCAACAACACCCCGTGGTTTTATTATGACTGACACAACACAGTTTGGTGCAAACATTATGTGTTTACTGCTCTCTGTGCACCTTCACAGCCTGAAGGAAGCGAGGGTGAAAATCTGCACAGCGCAATGCAGTCGGAGCCTTTTTCCAGGTGCTTTAAATGAAGACATCAGAAAGAACCAATGACGTAATTTTGCATTTTTAGTTCCAGAAACAAGGTCCGTTTTTTTTCACAGTGTGTCTCTTTGTCCCTGAGACCCTTAACCTGTGAGGTCAAACTAGGTCACAGGTGAGGTCCTCAGGAACAGGGCTGCATGCGCCGTCATCTCGAAAAATCAAACCGAGGAGAAACTTTTGCATTTTTATTATTTTATTCAAATCAGTTTTAGGAATATTTACAGTAGCTGATTAAACACATGCTCAGAAAGACAGGTTTTATGTTTAGATTTAGCATTCTTGTACTGTAAATCATTAGATTGTATTCTGGCCCTCCAGTTGTGGAAGCGACTACTGGGGACACACCCTATTGGCTGGCTTTGTGTTCTACACAAAGAAATGGTCCAATAAGAAGACAGCCAAGGGTGGTGACCCCATAATAATATCATCGCTGATACTGTCATTCCGGATGTATTTTCCGAACATACAGATGTGTTGATCCATATATGTCAATATGTCTGTACCAGTGATATGTTAGTATCATTTAGACACTATAATAGTTTTTATTTCTATTCAGAATTATTTTAAATTTTAAAGTTATTTTTGTCATTTTTATTCTTTTTTAAAACACCAACAAAGTTGCTATTAATTTTTGTTTCAGTTTTAGTTATTTTAGATCTAGTTAATCTTTAAAATTTATTTTATGTTAGAAATTGTTTTTAAGTAATAATTTTATTACTCTTATTTCTATCATATTGTTGATTTTTGTTACGTTTATGTGTGCCTAATTTGTTCTTACTTATCAATAGAGCAGTTTAATTATATTAATTAATGAAAGCGAAATTTAACATCCCACAAAGCTTCGCTAAAGATTTTTAGTTGTTTGGTGCAGTGGTTGTGTGTTGAGCCTGAAAATTTGACTAAATCTGAGCAGCGCAATGCAGTCAGAGTCCATTCTTTCAGGTATAATTTGTTCACTTATCAGTGGTCCTGTTTTTAATTAATGCATAAGAAATTAAACATCCCACAGAGCATCACCGCAACATATAAGATACTAAGATTTCTGTCTTAACTCCGTATATGACACTTAATAATATAGAAGAAACTTACTCTCCCGCATGTGACGCACATTCAAAATCACAAATGAAAAATGAACGTGGGAAAAAAAAGAGACAGCGGCACTCTATGATATGTTCATTTTTCAGCGCACCGTCGCTGACTTTCTGGCCTCCTGTTGGAGGGCCAGCTGTAGAATTAGCATCTTAGGACGGTGTGGCGCAACGTTACCTGTCTTCTGATCAGTGCTGATAGGCCGGCTGACTGACTACACCGTCTTTTCTCTGGCAGGCCTGCGGTGGGGCTCCTGCTCACTATTGATTGGCTTGTCTTTGCAGAGACAGATGAATGCATTAGTACCCAAGTCGCTCCTGCCACTGGAAATATATTAACTTCATGTATTAGGCACCCTGTCTCGTTACCATGGCGACACTTTGGAAAAGACAGGGGAGGGGGGTGGAGGGAAGAGAGAGGGGGTTTTGGGGTGATGGAATTGGGGGGGAGGGGTGTGGGATATGGGATGCAATGAGCTTGTGGGCTTGATTGGTAGTCTCTGTATTTCTCAGACACACATTGACTGTGTTGGGAAACAGATTTTAAAAATATGTTATTGTTTTAACCTTTATATTAATCTTTTAAATGGCAATTATGCTTTTTTCTAATGTCTCAGCCATTGTTTCATTTCATTATTGTAATTTTATGTTTTGTCTTTTTGCTTTCGTTCGTCTGCTGCTCAGAGATCAGTGATCGATCACATGCACAGAAAGCCTTTTCTTTTCCCTTTGTTCCGGTCAATTTGGATCATTTGCAATATCACGGCACCCCACCACCATCATCATCAACAGGCACACAGGCATCACCCTCTCCCTCCCTTTTTCCTTCTCTCGCTCCCTCTCTTTCACACACACACTCCCCATCTCTTTACTTTGCAGCAAAATGGTGCATAATGGGAGCCGGAAGAGGGTTGAAAAGACAATGGAGTAAATTAGTGATATTTCTTAATGGGGAACACTGCACAAGAACACCATGAACCTCACAGGCGTATATTGCTTTTGTCTGGAGTCCATGATCAAAATAAACTAGCGTTACCTGTAGTCCACCCGTAACTAAAAATTCTGTCTTCATTTACTCAGTGTCATGTGCTTAAAATCCTGTATAGCTTTCTTTTTTTCTTTCTGTGGAACATAAAAGAAGACATTTTGAAGAATGTTTTGTCATTTTTAGTTGCCACAGACATTGGTTTCTATTGTATTTTTTTTTGTCCATATAGTGAAATCAGTGGAAACTACTGACTGTGAGGGATAGAAGTACAGCATGCGTTCAGTAGATTGTACTGTTGTTTAACAACATATCAATTGTTCAATGACAAAACATCTTAACCAGATAGAAAAAAATCTGTGGACAAAAGGGTAAAACAGTTTTAAAAGTTGTGAGCTGCTGAAAATTATATGAACTATGACCTTTATATAGTGCATACAATTGTGAAGAAGTCTTTCCCTCACACCCTTGTTTTCATCTAAATTCAATGTAACGTCTAACCTGACTATATTCTTCGAAAAATCTTCTTCTGTGTTCCACATTAAAGTGAACCTTGGGTATTAGGACTTACATGGTTTAATATAATGTAAATGCTGTCACTTACTGAAATATGTAGTAGAAAACCCATGAAAGATTTACGTTGTTTATTATTTTGGACTATGGGGGGTGCCATTATTTTTATTATGTAGAACGGTTGCACTCTGTGAGCTATCTGTTGCTGTCTTTACCGCAACACAACTTGAAAAATAAAATACAGATACAAATTTTCAGTCAAAGGGCAACAAGAGAAGCGATGTAAGGCTAGTGATAAGAAGAAGAGAAAAGAATGGAAAGATGCCTGTGGATGAATAAAACTTACTAAAGACCCTCATCTGTGTTTTCTCCACTTTAATTTTGATGCCTTTGAGGCTTTTGGTAGACCAAAGCTACTGAAAGAGCTTACAAACGGCAGAGACAAGAAATGCTAGATGCCATCCATTTCAGGATGTAAACATACTGACGCTTGTCATGAAGCCCAACCACTGAAAGAATTTCTCAGCACAGATTTTACTCGATATCCGGGTGCGTTTAGATTTAGTTTGAGCCTACACTTGTCCACCATCACCTTTAAAGTCCCCCTGAAATCAAAATTAAAGTTTTTTGGCTTTTAGTATGAATATATTATCCTTTTTTTATATAAGATTATCTATAAGCTAGTGTGCTTCAAAACAACGACAAAATTCGCGTTTACAAGATATGGGCATTCAAAACTTACAGTCTCGTCACTTCCGCCAATATGAATCAACGATTTTGATGATATCACCGTGCACTTCAGTTTCTAACCAAAGTTCTGTCCAATCAAATGCTCTCTAGAGTCCGTATTGTCCCGCCCCCTACACAGAGACGCAATACACGGAGCAGATCATATGCGCTCATGTGGGATCGGCATGTATTAAACTACACAGCCTCAGTATGATTATGAGTTTCATATTGAATCTGTGAGGTAATTTATTAGTCTGTGGCTGTCATAAGCTACAAATGCGGCTTTACCGAGTTTAACGGCTCTGGCCCGAAGAGATATAAATGAAACGCTATTGGCTATTCAAAATAAGTGGGCGTGGCTGGGCGATATGTTTTTGTTTCAGTTAAAAGCACGTCACCACATAGAATAATGCTGCGTGTTTCAAGGCACTTCAGTGGACCTTTAAGCTCTTTCAGTCATTGCATCGGAATTTTATTTTCCGAGTTATGTTGCGGTAAAAACAGCGTAGCTCAGTGCCAGTAGCTCACCGAGTGCAACCGTTTACGTAATCAAAATGCTGGCATCCCCATAGTAGGCTACAAAAAATGCATAGAACAATGTGGATTTTTAAGTAACATAAATATTTCATGGGTTTTCCACTACATATTTTAGTAAGATACATCATATACGTTATATAAAGCTATACAACTCTTAATACCCGGGGTTCCCTTTTTTAAAAAGAACGACATGAGGGTGAGTGTATTATGACAGAGTTTTCATTTTTTGGGTGGACTATAGCTTTAAGAATCCTATATGAGCCTATCCACCTTATTTTTCCCCATAAGTGTGGCTATTTGTAAATTTTATGGGTCTGGCTTCCAGTCTCTTCCAAGTCCAGCTATTTTTAGCTGTACAAAACAGCTGGTTTTGCTGCTATTACAAATTGGTGTATCTTGCCATATTTTACTGTATTATCTTAATTATGAACACACTGGTTTGTAGTAAACAGTTTTATGTTTACTACACGTCTTATTCTTCTTATTGAGGCTAATGAACCGAAAGTCTCGCCCATAGGCTTACTTCCGTGTTGAAGAATAATGTGGATTGTGGCTAGAATGGATACAGCTCCACCTACCCCTTAGCCCTTACTATAATACAAAAACAGTATTATTGTTTACAGTGTGATAAAAAATAACGTTAGATTGGTGTGCGCATGGCCAGTAGCCAGAGCTATATCCCTTCTAGCCTAAAGCCTAAATAAGGTGGTAAGTATAGTAAAACAATTTAGAGTTTTGTTAATTATAAAAACTAATAATATCATACGTGTATTGCTGTGCCCATGTGATAACATCGTCCTGATGATGTCATTTTTTAACAGATTTTTTAAAAGATGTTTAGTTTCAAACAGGTTGAGGAATAATATGTATAACAGGGCCAGGAATAACAGAAAATTTCGCGATGATTGTAAAACTCTTGTTCTTCAGCTCGGTAATCAAAACAGCCTTGAATTGCTATCAGTGCTTTATCGATGTGGATGACAGTCTTCGTTTGTGCTGGGGCCATGTTCTCAGCGAATACAATATAAGGAATGTAGACTCGTGTTTCAACACGCTCGATCGCATATTCAACAATGAATCAAAAGTAATTGAAGCAGGAAAAGTAGGTAAGAGTTAAGCAATTGCATATTATTGGTATTGCTAAGCAGCCTGACTAAATTGACAATGCAGTAAATAAACAAGTACAATATATATATATAAAAAAAAAAGAACCTACTTAATAAAATGATGTTTCAGTACGTATAAAGTTATCCTTTCGCTGGAATATAACATAATGTTGCATTGCAACAAAACGTTGTAGCTGAGCAACGCTATTTCTTACAAAAAATGTAAACATGTTTCGTTTGGGAAAAAAAGTGGTCACAATTCACGTTTTTTCTGCACTCTACAAAGTTTCATCATTATGCCTGATTTAATGTGTCTTTCTGTTAAACTTATCAATCTCTGTCATTTCTGCTTGATGCCAACTGTTTCACGTTGCTTCACTTTAATTTATATTTGTGTTCAGAATTTGTACAGCTAATGTTTTGTATCTCTTGCATAGGGAGAGGCTACGACGTGATGCTGAAGAGTATCTTGATGGCTGAAATTATGCCAATAGTGGAGGAATTTGACCAGCAGAAAAATGATGGTAACACATTTATCTAATTACCAATCCTCAGCAACCATATTTGTTTGAGAATAGACTTGTGACAATTCATTAGGCCATAACTTGTTCTTGAGACCGCAGAGTAAATACTTCCTATCCTTTCAAACATGATTCATTGGAAATAAGGTAGTAAACGTGTGGAACCCTTATCAGTGAACTCTAACAATACTTAGATTACAAAGGGAAGATCTAGAGACTTACATAATGTGCGCTGAAAACTGATATGTACAAGTGCGAAATGGTTGTCTACACTTACCACACCCAAAAACACAGTGTTTATGAGATGTTGGGTGTTGTAAAGCTGTAAATCTCTCCGTTCTAGTGGTTTGATTACTCATAGACAAATTGTTTATCCTTTGGAAATTATACATTTGGTCATCATAGACATACAAATGAAGTGTTATTTTTTTCTGTCCAGTAACCTTTTTCAACAAAAACTGCTTACTTTAGATATTTGCTAATCATTCTGTAATTACATTGTGGAGCCCATCTTTCTCTCAAACTGTTGAAAGCGGAAAAGACAGACAGAGACTGGCATGAAATATCAGGGAGAGAGCCTGATAGAAACAGACATGTACTCTTTGACATACACACTTTGACTGAAATTGAGATAAATGGCTCTGTCCTTCTCCCCTCTCCTCCCTTCTTTCAGATACAGTGTATGAATTCAGACTACAGGCAGCAGCAAACAATTTCATTGCAGAAGCCTCAAGGCTGCCCAGAGGTGAGACTTGCATTATCACTTCATTTCTTTTGCTTGGTAAACCATGAAAAACTGGACCTGAGCCTTCATCTTCAATACTGCAGCTCTCACTTTTCCCTATAAGTTCCATCACAGTTTCCGCATATTTCTTTCTTAAGTCATAGCAAATGGTCAAGTTCTCCCACTCTGAAACTTGATGCACCCAGCCACCTCAGTATAACTGAGTATTACACTCTACATTCCTTGCACATGAAAATCTAAAATGTGCTTTTTATCATTTCTTGCAGCCTCTGGATGTTTCCCCCCATGTGGTGAGTAACACCTATATATGTCATGAAACTCCTGAGAAAGCAAAAAAAAGTGCTTGTTACGTAATTTGAGATTCCTCAGATTGTTACACTGAAATCTCTGAAGAACCTTTAGGCATTTTTAAAGGAGTATTTCACTTTCAGAACAAAAATTTACAGATTTACCCCCTTGTCATCCAAGATGTTCATGTCTTTCTTCAGTCGTAAAGAAATGGTATTTTTTGAGGAAAACATTTCAGGATTTCTCTCCATATAATGGACTTCTATGGTGCCCCTGAGTTTGAACTTCCAAAATGCAGTTTAAATGCAGCTTCAAATGGCTCTAAATGATCCCAGCTGAGGAAGAAGGGTCTTATCTAGCGAAACAATTGGTTATTTTCTAAAAACATTTACAACTTTTTAATCTCAAACGCTCATCTTGCTGACCTAGACAAAATGCACATTTGAGGTTAAAAAGTATATAAATTGTAATTTTTTTTTAGAAAATAACCCATCGTTTTGCTAGATAAGATTCTTTCCTTGGCTGGGATCGTTTAGAGCCCTTTGAAGCTGCATTTTAGAAGTTCAAACTCTGGGGCACCATAGAAGTCCATTATATGGAAAGAAATCCATATTTCAGAAATCCTGAAATGTTTTACTCAAAAACATAATTTTCTTATGTCTGAGAAAAGAAAGACATGAACATCTTGGATGACAAGGGGGTGAGTACATTATCTGTAAATTTTTGTTCCGAAAGTGAAATACTCCTTTAAGGTGCCTCAAATATCCTATTGAATACTAAAAAAACTCAATATATATTACAAGGGACTAATTTTTTAAAAACAATATAAAACTATTTTATATGTTTTTTTTTTTGCACAGTATAAATGGGTATTTGAATATATAAACTTGTAGCATCATATCTGATAGCACTGCAATAACATTTTGAAACCTAGAGGGTTCTGCCAGTGTGGCGATTTTGATCTATGTAGACATATTTAATATCTTTATCTTCCATATACTGCTCTATTTTTTTATTTTCAAATACAGTTAAATTCTTTCTGAGACTACAGAAAAAACATAGTATACTATAAATGGGATTAAATGTATTGTTTAGGTTTCCAGGTACAAGGTGCTGTTTATAACTGCGTGACCTGTCAGTACGACTCGTGCGAGTTCCCGCTGGATTGCCCCGGTGAGTTGACAGGCTCCTTTACATGTGTGCAGTTTTCTCTTCAATATATTATGATATGTAATTCTATGCAGTCCCCCACTCACCCACTCTCTCCACACTTGACATGATGGATATGTTGTAACTCAACCTGACAGAACCACCTCTGTAATTATGTAACGGCATTTACGCAGCGCAAACATCTCTAGCTTTTAACTCTACTTAGGAGCACAGCGAAGTTGTTAAACGAAACCTTGGGCCTTGATGCACTTTTACACATAATATCATTTCGCACAGATAGCCCTGTGGGTCACCTAAGATGGCAGGCCTTCTCCCACACACTGTGGTATTCATTTCCACTCAGCACAGCTACAATTATTGCTCAGCGTATCGTTTCCTTGGCTGCTCTCACCAGAGGCTCTGCTTAAATATTATAATTAGGTGAATGGTGGGCAGACTGTGCTGCCTCTGTTCTTCTGTTGACAAAAGGCATTCAATTGCAAGGTGAAGTGTTACAGATCTGCGTCTAATGTATTGCTCTGTGTGTGTGTGTGTGTGTGTGTGTGTGTGTGTGTGTGTGTGTGTGTGTGTGTGATGTATGTGCTTTTACAGTGAAGGAAATCACAGTAAAGGAGAACAACAGGACTCAGATGTGGTGTAAAGTCCCTTTCGTGCTTCCCACTGATGCAGAGATAGTCTGGAGATTTGCAACGGTGATGAGAAAATTACTTTAAACCATGAATAGCTAACATATTCTATAAGTAAAGCTAATAATGATAATAATTGTATGTGAAAAAAGAAAAGAAAAGAAAGTTAAATTCAACACACGTTGGCAGTTTCAGTGACTATTATTTATTCATCATATTTTATGGGACTGTAAAGTACAAAAATGCAGTATGTTTCCTGCAGAATTGACCAAAATTAGGAAATGTAGCAATATATAATTATTAATGCTAACAGTATGTTTACAGTATGTTTCTGCCAATTTAGAAAGATTTGTTTATTTGTTTATTAATTCTTTTAGATAGAATAGTTTCATGCAGTTTTTGAATATTTATTCATTCATTCATTCATTCATTTTTTTTATTCAAATGCAGACAAAATTATAATTTGTTTCCTGCAGAACTGATCAAAGTCAGATGGGAGTGTAGCAATATTTATGCCAGCAAATATTGCCATATAAATGAATATTTATTTATATATTTATTTATTCAGTCATCCATTAAATCAAAATTATGGTATATTTCCCATAGTTTTATTTGAAATTTATTTATTCAATCCCTTCTTTCCTTTATATATCTTTTCTATGTTTTATTATATTTTAATTCTAATGCAGACAAAATTGCAGTATTTTTCTTGCAGAATTTACCAAAATTAAAGGGGGCTGTAGCAATATTGCTTCAATTATCCAATTATTCAATTATCAATGTGGAATGTAACAAAATGTGATATGTGGAAGATAGCATATTTAAACTTAGAGTTGCTTAATAAATGTGACAGGACTTTAAAGATCAGAATTTCTAACGTTCTGTCTTTCCTTCCAACTCTTTCTGTACTTACAACCCCTGAACTTGACATACAGGAGAGAACGATGTTGATGGATCGGTTTGAAGAGGTCACGGTTGGAGTGGATCCACTTTACTTCATCTCCTCTGCCCGGCCAGAGCACTCGGGCACCTACCAGTGTGAAATATTCTTTCAGGAGCACTCACTCATCCGGATCTACTACTACCTCACAGGTGACCCCTCACATCTATGAAAAATAATGACACTCCTGTGCTCTTGCTATTACAGTCCTCTCTCTATATCTATACCAAATGTCTGTGGTTTTCACCTCAGTAGTCCCTATGGCACAAATAGGCCATGCAGAACTGCAGGATGTCTTTGAACAGGCTCTCCTCCCAGGAGGCCAGTTTCCACCCTTGTCCCATACAGTTCCATTCACCTTATGGCTGCCTAGTCCTGCCCTTGTCACCACGTGTCTGACTGCAATCCTTCTCTTCGTCTTCCTAAGTCTAGGGTAACCATTTCTTTATTTTTAGTGTAATTATTCAGTGTATTTGCTATTTTATTTAATTTTTGCATTTTTTTATATAATAACTTATTTATATGTTCTTGTACAGTTCTCTAATGTGCAGATACAGATTAAATATTTTTAGGATTTAAATAGTTATTCATTTTTATTCAGCTCACAAACCCCCTGCAGTTTCCTCAAAAATTTTAGTTTGGAAAACCTTGTGTCACAGTAATTTAAAAAAAAAGGGAAATTTGCCTGTGAAATTGTCATGAAATTTATGGGTGCGACTCAATCCGCTCCCTAGTTCGTGATTTCAATCACGAAATGCCCCCTTACTGGAAAATCCATGACGTTCTGAAGCACTAAACATAAACCACATGAACTAACTCGATTAACATAATGAGACGCAATTGAAGATTTGAAAAGACAAACCATTTTTAATTTTTTTTTTTGTATGTTTCAGTATAAACATCGCTAAACAGACGGTGAACACATCTACTTAATATTTATAATTAACATTTGTAGGAACATGTAACAGAACAACGTGTTTAAAGAGAATAATAATAATATCAAAAAGAAATTGGTCCTGTCTGTTGTTGATTAATTCCAGCATTGACGTTCTACAGGTTGTCCATTGACGTTGTCCGTAGTCATGTCACCGGAAATTGAGTAATCACTGTGCCAATGTGGAGTGAGCCAGGGTACTTACCAGTGACCGAATTCGTGTACACGATATCTGATTCACGAGGTTGGGAGCCAGGAAGCTGACTGAGACGCACCCTATGTCGAAATGCAAAAAATCATAATGGTGCACTAATCAATAATGGGTCACAAAACGATTTCTGGGTTATTGGGCAAGGGTAAATATTGGACAGAACAGATGCTGGGTTAATTTTGACCCAGCTTTTTGGGTTTTATACAATACCCACTGGGTTGTTTTTTTGACATAGTGCTGGTCAGTCAACCTTCTGAACGTTTTTCATTTAAAATAATACAAATGCAGTCTAAACTCTAATATATATATATATATATATATATATATATATATATATATATATATATATATATATATAGGACAAGAACAGTTCATATACAGTATTTGTGACCCTGGACCACTAAACCAGTCTTAAGTAGCATGGGTATATTTGTAGCAATAACCAAAATGCATTGTATGGATCAAAATCATATATTTTTTATTTATGCCAGAAATCAATAGGATATTAAGAAAAGTAATATGCATTGCTAAGAACTTCATTTGGATAACTTTAAAGGTGAATTTCTTAATATTTAGTAGTCAAATAGTTGTATCTCGGCCAAATATTGTCCTATTCTAACAAACCATACAACAATACAACAGCTTATTTATTCAGATTTTAGATGATGTTTAAATATCAGTTACAAAAAATGTACCCTTATGGTCGATTTTTGTGGTCCAGGGTCACATTTTTTTATTCAATGTCAAGTCAGTCCTTTACAATCATAAAATCTAGCCAAACATTCAGTAAAGGTTTAAAGACATAGATTTAAAGACAGTCATAAGTTAAAACTGTCAAACGCACACTCACACTAGCTTAATAGTGCTTCTATTCTAGTTAGTGGAGCGCACAGAAACTTTGTTACATATAACAGCGATGTTGCATCGTGTTGTTTATTTAATAATTATCCAAAATCATGCGTGACCATACGGTTGATATGTCTGTAAAAGACATATCATATATAACATATGACCATATATTATACAGATGTTTAAATAAAAATGTTTAATCTTTGTGAACCATGAAGGTTATGAAATGTATCCAAGAACTACTAATAAAGTTAAAGGAATGGTCCAGGGTCACATTTTTTTATTCAATGTCAAGTCAGTCTTTTACAATCATAAAATCTAGCCAAACATTCAGTAAAGGTTTAAAGACATAGATTTAAAGACAGTCATAAGTTAAAACTGTCAAACGCACGCTCACACTAGCTTAATAGTGCTTCTATTCTAGTTAGTGGAGCGCACAGAAACTTTGTTACATATAACATCGATGTTGCATCGTTTTGTTTATTTAATAATTATCCAAAATCATGCGTGACCATACGGTTGATATGTCTGTAAAAGACATATCATATACATATATAACATATGACCATATATTATACAGATGTTTAAATAAAAATGTTTAATCTTTGTGAACCATGAAGGTTATGAAATGTATCCAAGAACTACTAATAAAGTTAAAGGAATGTTTGTTATTGGAAAATAAAAAATAAAAAAAAGTTCTCTGAACTTTAATCGAGATTTACTATGGACTGACAGCTCAACCGTACGGTAGAGTTTTAAATCAAACATAAATTGTATTTATTAGATATCTACTAATAAGAATTTTAGGTAAAAAAATTTTTTTTCATTAGCTCCTTTTAGAGGTGAGAGTTAGAGGGCCCAACAAGCTGAACCTCCCAAAAAACTGCATTTTTTAGAGTACAGAAAAACTACCCAGCACCTGGATAAAAATAATAAACATAAACCAATAAAATGACCCAACAGACTGAACCCAGCATTTGGATAAAAAAAATATGACCTAGCATTTTTATGCACCATATAATTTATCTATGTTCTCGCAATTTTGGGTTGAAATGTGATCTAGACAGGTTTCTCATTCTAAAAAATGTCTTGCTCGTTTATTTTATATCTCCTTGTCCATAGGGCATTATATTGGTTATCCTATCAGGGACAGGTGACTGGGACAGATGATTCTGATCCAGCCCAAGAAACAAACTTCACAGAAAAGAAGAAATATTTGATTCACTGCTAATAAGAAACAAAGCAATGCAATATTAAAGCAAAACTTGTTTCACCAGTACAGGCATTTCCATTTGATCTAGAGCCATATGATTAAAGAATAATTTAAATATTATTGTATAGAAGTCAGCTTTTGAAATGAGCAACAGAACATGGGAGAGGCAGTGAATCTGAGCTTATGAGTGCGGCTGTTCCACTACATCAAGTCATAAAGCCTCCTTTATACTACTAAATATAGCCAGACATGACTCAAGGCGTTGCTTCGTTTTCAGTCTTTACTCACTGTTTTGCTGCTGTTGTCCCAACAACCCATTAAGTCCACACTGGGCGAGGGCAATACTTCACTGTACAGCATTGCAATTTCCCTTAATGTTTGTTGGGACAATGTGTATTGTAGAGCTGAACTTTTTTTTTTTTTACGATGTCTGGATTTCATCACAGGGCTTAAGATTTAAAGACCTAATGTATTTTTTCATAAATTCCAAATACATTTAAATAAGCAGGGATGAACTTTGTGGATCACTATCATCACTGGTCATATTTCTGCTTCTCGTCTCCTTTGGCACTGCTTTACCTCTACTTATCTGTCCTGAGATAAGACGATGTCCGCCAACTCAGTGCTGAGGTCATGACTGTTAAGAGAAAACACCCAAAATAGAAAACTACATCATGTGAAAGTAAAGTGGAAAATAGGATGTTTTAATTCAAAGGCACAACTTCTGCCTGTGCTTCTGGATTTTAATATGTGAGGATTTTATATAGTTTGTTTTTTAAAAAAGTGCTACTTTATTTACTGTTTAAATGAGCATCAAACAACAAAACCAGCAGATTGTCAGACAAAGTAATATAATTGCTACATTTATGATGCAACACATAGATTTAGACCAACATGTATGATGTAGATATAAATATTGTTTTACAAGACTTCTATTCTTTAATTATTACTTTTGATATAATCATTACAACATTCTGAAAGTCAGAAAAGGCAGATTTGAGATTATTCTCTCTCTCAAGAGTTTTTTTTTTGTGTGTGTGTGTGTGTGTGTGTGTGTGTGTGTGTGTGTGTGTGTGTGTGTGTGTGTGTGTGTGTGTGTGTGTGTGTGTGAGAGAGAAAACTATCTATCAAATTTGACATGAAAACTTTAAAGATGTTAACGAAGACTGTTTGGTATAAAAAAACTGTCAAAATGTTTGATGAAAATCAACATGAAACGACTGTGGAGACAAAAATGTTTTTAAAACACTGCTGGAATCCAGCATATGTGTCTCTAATTGGATTTCGATTGAGAAAAAAAAAACATCTATAAGAACTGCCAATCCTGTGAAAACAAACAATCTGCCAAACTCCAGGCAACAATATCAAGCGCATATTGATCACAATAGACAAAAATAAGTATGTGGGTTTATTTATACAACATAACATAGAATGAAAGCATTTGTATTTCTATTAAATATCTTTTATATACATTATTTTTATTTTAAATGTTATAAAAAGACAATTCTCTTATCATTTACTCACGTTCATGTTGTTCCAATCCTGTATGAAAGAAAACAGAAAAAGAAGCAACTATATTAAACAATGTTTTAGCCATTTTTGTCTATTCAATGAGAGTGAAATCAGCTTTAAAACACTGAACCTCTATACAGCCAAAACACCAAAATGTCTTCTTTTGTGTAATTTCAGTCAATTCAGTTTGCCGTGACATGAGGGGAATAAATTATGATTTTTAACTTAAATGAACTCTTTTCCCGCCAAACACGTAATTTTCCGTTATTTATGACACAACATGCTTCCACGCCAAGCAGAGAATTTTCCAGGTTTCCAGGTCAAAAGAAAACAGGCAAAGAAGATGCAGAAATGAGTGGTCTCGAAAACAGATGCATTTGGAAAAAAAAATCGATCATAAACAGTACAAGCATCCAGAAAGTATTCCCAGCGCTTTTTCCGCATTTTGTTACGTTACAGCCTTATTCTAAAATAGGTTAAATTCATTATTTCCCTCCAAATTTTCCAAACAATAACGTAAAAGAAGTTTGTTTGAAATCTTTTTAATGCAAATTTATTAAAAAAAGAAAAACATGTACATAAGTATTCACAGCCTTTGCTCAATACTTTGTTAAAGCCTCAGGTCTTTTTGGGTATGGTGCAACAAGCTTTGCTCATCATCATTTGGTAATTATCTGCAATTATTCTCCTCATCTCTTCACCTGTCAAGCTCTGTCAGGTTGGAATGTGGGTAGACAAACATTTTCAGGTTCCTCTAGAATTATTTGATTGGGTTCAAGCACAGTCTCAGGCTGGGCCACTCAAGGACATTCACAGAGTTGTCCATAAGCCACTCTTGCTGTGTGCTTGGGGTCATTGTCCTGTTGGAAGGTGAACCTTCTGCCCAGTCTGAGGTTCTGAATGCTCTGGACTAGGTTTTCATTAGGGCTATCTCAATATTTTGGTGCATTGAGCTTTACTTCTACTCTGACGAGTCCCTTAGTCCCTGCCACAGCATGTGGCTGCTATCAGCACACTTTACTTTTGGGATGGTGCTCTGCAGGTGATGAGCAGAGCTGGTTTCCTTCAAACATGATGCTTAGAATTGAGGTTCATCACGCAAGAGAATCTTCTCAGAGTCTGAGGGTCCTTTGGATGCTTTTTTTTTTTGCAAATTCCAAGTTTTCGTGTGTCTTCACTGAGGAGAAGATTGAGTTTGGCCACATCGCCATAAAGACCAGATCGGTGAAGTGTTGCAGTGATGTTTGTCCTTCTGCAAATTTCTCCCATCTGCATAAATGATCATATGGCGCTTTTCCACTACACAGTACCAGCTCGCCTCGGCTCGCCTCGGTTTTCCACTGTGTAAAAGTTGTACCTGTACCGGCTTCCAGGTACTTTTTTTCGTACCACCTCCGGCGAGGTTCCAAGCGAGCTGAGGCGAGCTAAGGCGATACTAAAATGTGACGTGAAAACACAGCAGACTGCTGATTGGTCAGAGAGAATCGTCACTATTCACTGCGTCGTCATTGCACGCGCCAGCAATAGTATCCAGAATAACCCCGCCATTTTTAAAAAGTTTGGCCAGAGATTGCGTGACATATCCAATCCATTACATATTATGGCAACTCGGAAGAATACGCCGTGGTCAAACGAGGAGGTGCAGACAAGCGGGTGTGTGTCGCGTAGAAGATTACATCACGGCGGTTTCTTGCAGCGTCGCTATGACAACCAGGTACTATTGTGGAGGTACAGGTACAACTTTTACACAGTGGAAAACCAAACAGAGCCGAGTCGAGGCGAGCCGAGGCGAGCCGAGTCGAGCTGGTACTGTGTAGTGGAAAAGCGCCAATAGAGTTCAACTACAGTGACCATCAGGTTCTTGGTCACCACTCTAGACAAGGCCCTTCTCAATCAATCGCTCAGTTTTGCCAGGAGGCCAGCTCTAGGAAGAGACCTGGTGGTTCCAAACTTCTTCCATTTACAGATGATGGAGGCCACTGTGGTCATTGGAACCTTCAATGATGCAGAATTTTTTTGTACCCTTCCCTAGATCTGTGCCTTGATACAGTCCTGCCTCAGAGGTCTACAGACACTTACTTGGACTTCATGGCTTTGTTTGGGCTCTCACATGCACTGTTAACTGTGGGACCCTACTGTGTGCCTTTTCAAAACATGTCCAATTAACCGAATTTACCACAGGTGGACAAATGAAGTTGTAGAAAGATCTCATGGATGATCAGTGGAAACAGGATGCACCTGAGCTCAATTTTGAGTGTCATGGCAAAGGTTGTGAATACTTATGTACATGTGATTTTTTTTTTAGGTTTTTTATTATAAATTTGCAATGATTTCAAACAAACTCCTTTCACGTTGTCATTACTTTCTGGATACACTGTAAATGAAAACTGCCTAATGTTACTGAGTGAAATGTCTATTCGCTTTCGATTTTGAGCGCGATTTGGCGTAGCTTGTCAGTGATTTACGCCTCTGAACGCTCCAGCTGAACACAGCTGAACGCACGTGATGGAGATTTACTACTAATCAAAGTACCGGCTTCATTGACTAAACGCGCCTCACAACATCGTGTGATTAATCGTGCAGGCCTACACTAGAGGCAGTAAAACAGCGAGCACTTGTATTTGTTTTCATACACAATTATGATTACAGCAAGGGACATTTCTAGGATTTGGAAACATCTGGTTAAATTCATTAAAGGAGTAGTTCACTTTCAGAACAAAAAATTACAGATAATATACTTACCCCCTTGTCATCCATAAAGGAATTTTGTTTTTTGAGGAAAACATTTCAGGATTTCTCTCCATATAATCGACTTCTATGGTGCCCCCGAGTTTAAACTTCCAAAATGCAGCTTAAATGCAGTTTCAAAGGGCTCTAAATGATCACAGCTGAGGAAGAAGGGTCTTATCTAGTGAAATGATCGGTTATTTGCTGAAAACATTTACAATTTATATACTTTTTAATCTCTACACAGAGTACACAGAGCTAGAAAAGGCGAGCAGTTGAGGTTAAAAAGTATATAAATTATATATATTTTTTAAATAACCGATCGTTTTGCTAGATAAGACCCTTCTTTCCTCAGCTGTGATTGTTAGAGCCCTTTGTCTGCTTCATAACATTTTGAAGCTGCATTTTGTAAGTTCAAACTCGGGGGCATCATAGAAGTCCATTATATGAAGAGAAATCCTGAAATGTTTTCCTCAAAAAACATAATTTCCTTACGACTGAATAAAGAAAGACATGAACATCTTGGATGACAAGGGGGTAAGTACATTATCTATAATTTTTTTGTTCTGAAAGTGAACTACTCCTTTAATCTGGTGCACTTTGAGAGTTTAAAAATAAAAGCTCCAACCTATGTTTAGTGTGCAAATTGAACAAAGAAAAAAAGTTGAAGACCTCAACCTTCTGATACTGTGAAAACACAGAAGCAAAGCCATACTGGCAATCGTTTCGTTTAGTTAATTTGACAGATACTTTGCCAAAGCAATAGCACAAAACAACATTGAGGACCTTATCAAACAATGAAAACAAAAATGTATTTACAACTGTAACAAATATATATTTTGACCATTTTCTAATTGTATTTAATATGGATTTTGGATCTTTATTATCCCTAACTATTTTGCATTCCACTTCATTTTGAACAATTGTTTGCAATGGACAATTTTTAACAATTATTTCTGCAGATGTAATTGCATAACTGTTGCAATTGCACTGTAAGTGAATTATTATAATTATTAATATTATTCATACATAGCAGGGTGTACTTCTTTGTTACATTAAAAATGATGTACAAAATCATCCCACACAGTTCGGGCCTTGTTATACAGTAGGCCCACATACAAACACGCACTATTACTTTAATTTAACATAGTTAGTATGTAACGACCTTGAAACAATAATGATGTATTTTTGATAGTTGATGATAATAGTGCGTTACTCTTTTCCCACGCTAATCAGTGTAGCTCACAGCCCCCTCTGTTGGTGAAATTAATCACCACATGATTGCTCTGAAAACAATTAAAGGATTAGTTCACTTCCAGAACAAAAATGTACAGATTATGTACTCACCCCCTTGTCTTCTAAGATGTTCATGTCTTTCTTTCTTCAGTCATAGAGAAATTATGTTTTTTGAGGAAAACATTTCAGGATTTCTCTCCATATAATGGATATCTATGGTGCCCCCAAGTTTGAACTTCCAAAATGCAGTTTAAATGCAGCTTTAAAGGGCTCTAAACCCATCCCAGCCAATCCCAGCCAAAAAAGAAGGGTCTTAACTAGCGAAACGATCGGTTATTTTATATACGTTTTAACCTTAAATGTGTGTCTTGTGTCGTCTCTGCGATGCATGTGTGTAGTCTGTGAAATCCAGTTAGGTGCAATACAGTTAGGGTATGTAGAAAAACTGTCATCTCGTTTTCTTCTTTAACTTCAAAATAGTTGTACATCGCTGTTTTACCTTTTTTTGTAAAGGGCGTTTGATCTTCTTTGTATGTTCACTTTGTAAACACTGGGTCTGTACTTTTGCAGCAATGTAGGACGATTTTGAAGTTGGGGAAGAAAACGAGATGGAGTTTTTCGACATACCATAACTGTCTTGAACCGAAAAAAAACAAGAGTTCACGCAGACCTAGACAAGATGAGCGTTAAAAAGTATAGAAATTATCCATTTGTTTAGAAAATGACTAATCGCAAAAGATAAGACCCTTCTATCTAAGCTGGGATCGTTTAGAGCTATTCGAGGCTGCATTTTAAACTGCATTTTGGAAGTTCGAACTTGGGGCACCATTGAAGTCTACTATATGCAGATAATTTCTAAAATGTTTTCCTCAAGAAACATAATTTCTTATCGACTGAAGAAAGAAGTAAAGAAAGAAAGTAAATTATCTGTAAATTTTTGTTCTGGAAGTGAACTACTCCTTTAAGCAGACTATGTTTGTTGTATTTGTTGCATTATAATAGCAGGCTGTAAAACAGTGACAGCTCTAGTCAAGCACAGAACCAAAAATCTTGGTAAAATAAAAAAGGCGAGGACGTCTGATCACATGCAACTTTCACATAAGCTACATTGACAAATAAAACGTGTGCTCCTTTTCATTGTTAATGTTAAATGTATTGCAGCAAAGTGGCTTAGTACATAGTTTAACAACAAAGGGTTAGTTCACCCAAATATGAAAATTAGCCTATGATTCACTTACCCTTTAGGCATTCTAGGAGTATTTAACTTTCGTCGTTTAGATGAGTCCAATTAACCCCTTCAGCTCTGCTGCATATTTTGAATTTTTTTAATGATTTTGGCATACCTGAATTTAAATTAGTCCAAAACATGTCCAATAAAGTGCATTCATCCATAATAAAAAAGTGTCTCACACAGCTCTAGGGGGGTTAATGAAGGCCTCTGTAACGAGGACTCTGGGAAGCGTTGAAGATCCAAATGCAGGCTTTATTAGGCAGATCGTGGTCAAGACAGGCAAGGTCGAACAACAGCAAACAATTATATCCGTGGCGAGACAAAGGCGTAATCCAGAAATACAGGCGAGGGTCAAAATCCAAGTGGGCAGTCCAAAGTAACAAACAAAACAAAACTATGAATCAAGGCTAGGCTAGGCTAAACTATGACTATGACTGTGACTATGACTAACAAACAAAACAAAACATGGCAATGGCAAGAAAACAATGAAACAAGGCAATGGAAAACAAGGAAACGCTTGGTAGAGTCCGCAACAGCAAAACAATACTTCGCAGGGCCTGTATGGAAAAGGCCCTGCTTAAATCTTCACCAAACAGGAAGTAACCAACGAGGCAGCAGCAACAGTCAGTGTGAGTAAGGGCTCCCTCTGCTGGCCTGGCGTTACAGCCTCCTGTAGCGAATCGATGCATTTATAAGAAAAATATCCATATTTAAAATGCAATATCCACTTTAATCTAGCTTCCGCAAACAGGTCGTACCTTGGAAACAGCTCCAGGCACATGCGCCGTGCAGAAATTGTGAACGCGAATGCGCCGTGGAGAGATCAAAACAAAATTAAAACAAATTAAAAAAGAGGATTTGTAAAGGAAAATGTTGGAGGATTTTGATATAAACCAAGAGGAGACTGGTCTTCCTTTGCTAAAGTGAGGAAAACTTTGCTTCTGTAAACAAACGTTGGTTTTCACGAGACTCACAGGTGCATGCACAATCTTCTGATGTCAGCTGGAGCTGCTTCTGGGTACGACCAGTTGACGGAAGCTAGATTAAAGTGATTCTTATGTTTTAAATGGATATTTTTCTTATAAAAATGCATCAATTCGCTACAGGAGACCCTTTTTCATCCCCTGGAGCTATGTGAGGCACTTTTTTATTATAAATGGATGCACTTTATTGGACTTGTTTTGGACTGATGAAGAAAAACCTGTCGCCCATGCCAGTGTGAAGCTTGGAAGTGCCAGGATCATATTTTATACAACTCTGAATGGATTCGTCTGAAAGAAGGAAGTCATATACATTTTTAGGTGAACTAACCCTTTAAGTTTAAGATGGTAAAGTAAACTTTATTATTCAACTGAACTGAACTGTGAGCATTTGTTCACTTTAGACATTATTCTACCTCTGTGCATTGCTGAAGAATTTAAAACCATTTGAGCGGCAGAAATAGGCTATTAGGTTCACATTTATAGATTTTATTTAGAATCAGCATCATGTAAACAGCGACAGCGCCGTACTATAGGTTTAACATCCAACATCACATTTCAACTAAACGTCTTTTTTTCTTGTTTCCGTTTATTGCTTCATGCAGAAACATTCGGACTTACATTTGCTTTTATTGGGTAGGTCAGGTGAGTGCAGAAGGTACTTTATTTTAAAACGTCAAAGAGCATTAGAATTATAGCACCACTCAATGTACATTTCATATCAGAACTGCGGTGACACATACAAAATCAGCGTCACATAAAACGTACCATATGTATGTAAGGAATGCTTGAAGCTAGAATAAAACAGATTTTTTTTTTTTGTTTAAAAGCAAAGGTTCTGTTCTCATGTTCGGATATTCATACAACAAAATATTCTGGGGGGCATAACATTTTTGTGAAAATGATCAAAAAGCATTTTCTTTTCAAAATCGCTGGTGGGGAAAGAGTTAAATTAAAGGGTTACTCCACCCCAAAATGAAAATTTTGTCATGAATCACTTACCCCTATGTTGTTCCAAACCCGTAAAAGCTTTGTTTGTCTTTGGAACACAAATGAAGATATTTTTGATGCTTTCTGACAGCTCTCTGACCCTCCTATAGACAGCAGTGTATTTAACACGATCAACGTTCAGAAACGTAGCAAGGAGATCGGTAAAATAATCCATGTGACATCAGGGTTTCAACCGTAATTTTATGAAGCCACAAGAATACTTTTTGCATGCAAAGAAAACTACTTGATTCCACTATTAGTCTCCTCCGCGTCACCCTAGTGCCATTTTGGAGCATATCCACTGAACGCAAACAGCGTATGGTGTTCTGTGTAAGATGCATCAAGCGGATATGCTGTTTACGTCATTTATCCTTTGATCTGAATGAAAACAGCGTATCCACGTTACCGATCTCGCTACGTTTCTAGATGTTGATCGTGTTAATTACATTGCTGTCTATGGGAGGGTTGGGGAGCTGTCAGAATGTATCAAATGGGTTTGATGCTTTTATGGGTTTGGAACGACATGAGGGTAAGCAATTAATGACATTTTTTTCATTTTGGAGTGGAGTAACCCTTAAGACCAAAGCAACACCAAAAACCAACTGAAAACCTAAGTAGGTCACATTGTCAATTAATAATTGTTGTAATTCTTTGTTGAGTGTCATGAAAGTGTTCAAATATCAGTACAGTGAATGGTGGCAGTTACAGTGATGACAAAGTTTATCAATGAAGCTGAATCATTTGTGGTTGCTATTGTGGTTCAGCTTAGTTGTGGCTTGTTCAGTGCGTCAGAAGTGAAATAGAAATGACAGTCAATTCAGTTAGGGTATGTCGAAAAACTCCATCTTGTTTTCTTCTTTAACTTCAAAATTGTCCTACATCTCTGTTTTACCTTTATCTGTAAAGGGTGTTTGATCTTCTTTGCATGTACACTTTGTAAACACTGGGTCTGTACTTTCGCAGTGAGGTAGAACGATTTTTTTTATTTGGGGAAGAATTTTTTTTCGACGTACCATAACTGTCTTGAACAGGAAAAAAACAAGAGTTTACACAGACCTAGATAAGACGAGCGTTCAAGGTTAAAACGTATAGAAATTATCCATTTGTTTAGAAAATGACCAATCGCATTGCAAGATAAGACCCTTCTATCTAAGCTGGGATCGTTTAGAGCTATTCGAGGCTGCATTTAAACTGCATTTTAGAAGTTTGAACTTAGGGGCACCATTGAAGTCTACTATATGCAGATAATTTCTAAAATGTTTTCCTCAAGAAACATAATTTCTTATTAACTGAAAAAAAGAAAGACATTAACATTTTGGATCACAAGGGGTGAGTAAATTATCTGTAAAAAAAAAAAATTCTGGAAGTGAACTACTCCTTTAAGCAGACTATGTTTTGTTTTTTGTTTTTGTATTTTACTAGCAGGCTGTAAAACAATGACAGCTCTAGTCATTCACAAAACCAAAAATAAAAAAGGCGAGGACGTCTGATCACATGCAATTTTCACATAAGCTACATTGACAAATAAAACGTGTGCTCCTTTTCATTGTTAATGTTAAATGTATTGCAGCAAAGTGGCTTAGTACATAGTTTAACAACAAAGGGTTAGTTCATCCAAATATGAAAATTTGCCTATGATTCACTTACCCTTTAGGCATCCTAGGTGTATATGACTTTCTTCTTTAAGATGAATCCAATTAAGTTATTTTATAAATTTTCCTGCCAGTTCCAAGCTTCACAATGGCATTGGCAGGTGTTTCACTTCATGAGTCCAAAACAAGTTCAATAAAGTGCATCCATCCATAATAAAAAGTGTCTCACATGGCTCTGGGGGGTGAATAAAGGCTTCCTGTAGCGAATTGATGCATTTTATAAGAAAAATATCCATATTTAAAACGCAAAACTCACTTTAATCTAGCTTCCGCCAGCTGGTCGAACCTTGGAAACAGCTCCAGGCACATGCGCCGTGCAGAAATGATGAACGCGAATGCGCCGTGGAGAGATCAAAACAAAACAAAGGTCACAAATTAAAAACGAGGATTTGTAAAGGAAGATGGTGGAGGATTTTGATATAAACCAAGAGGAGACTGGTCTTCCTTTGCTAAAGTGAGGAAACTTTGCTTCTGTAAACAAACGTTGGTTTTCACGAGACTCACAGGTGCATGCACAACTCATCTGCCGTCAGCTGGAGCTGCTTCTGGGTACGACCAGTTGACGGAAGCTAGATTAAAGTGATTCTTATGTTTTAAATGGATATTTTTCTTATAAAAAAGCATCAATTTGCTACAGGAGACCCTTTTTCATCCCTGAGCTGTGTGAGGCACTTTTTTATTATAAATGGATGCACTTTATTGGACTTGTTTTGGACTGATGAAGAAAAAAAACCCGCCCATGCCAGTGTGAAGCTTGGAAGTGCCAGGATCATATTTTATATAACTCTGAATGGATTCGTCTGAAAGAAGGAAGTCATATACATTTTTAGGTGAACTAACCCTTTAAGTTAAAGATGGTTAACCAAACTTTATTATTTAACTGAACTGAACTTTGCGCATTTGTTAATTTTAGACATTATTCTACCTCTGTGCATTGCTGAAGAATTTAAAACCATTTGAGCGACAGAACTAGGCTATTTGGTTCACATTTGTAGATTTTATTTAGAATCAGCATCATGTAAACAGCGACAGCGCCGTACTATAGGTTTAACATCCAAAATCACATTTCAACTAAACTTATTTTTTTCTTGTTTCCATTTATTGCTTCATGCTAAAACATTCAGACTTACATTTGCGTTTGTTCATACTATTGGGTAGGTCAGGTGAGTGCAGATGGTACGTTATTTTAAAACGTCACAGAGCATTAGAATTATAGCACCACTCAATGTACATTTCATATCAGAACTGCGGTGACACATACAAAATCAACGTCACATAAAACGTACCATATGTATGTTCATCAGTTCCGGGGGAAAAAACGATCACTCTTTTAGTGCCACTCAGTGGACATTTCATATCAAATCTGTCACAAAACGATTTCGCAAAAAGTTCCCAGAG
The DNA here is from genome assembly GCF_049309525.1 of Garra rufa. Classification (NCBI taxonomy): domain Eukaryota; kingdom Metazoa; phylum Chordata; class Actinopteri; order Cypriniformes; family Cyprinidae; genus Garra; species Garra rufa. Next base: position 29,442,981 of record NC_133369.1, read on the forward strand.
GTACGTTTTTATCATGAGACCAGGTTTCTTACTGAATTTAATCCAGATGTAGTATTTGATAAATAAAAAAACAACAACAATTTTCTCAGGTTTTTCCTAAGAAAAGGTTGTTTTTTTTTACTTACCAGGATTCAAGTGTTGATAACAAAGGAATGCTTTAAGTTTCTTTGTTTGTTTGTTTAAAAGCAGAGGTTCTGTTCTCATGTTCGGATATTCATACAACAAAATATTCTGGGGGGCATAACATTTTTGTGAAAATGATCAAAAAGCATTTTCTTTTCAAAAACGCTGGTGGGGAAAGAGTTAAATTAAAGGGTTACTCCACCCCAAAATGAAAATTTGTGTCATGAATCACTTACCCCTATGTTGTTCCAAACCCGTAAAAGCTTTGTTTGTCTTTGGAACACAAATGAAGATATTTTTGATGCCTTCTGACAGCTCTCTGACCCTCCTATAGACAGCAATGTATTTAACACAATCAACGTTCAGAAACGTAGCAAGGAGATCGGTAAAATAATCCATGTGACATCAGGGTTTCAACCATAATTTTATGAAGCCACAAGAATACTTTTTGCATGCAAAGAAAACGACTTTATTCCACATTCTGTCTCCTCCGCGTCACCCTAGTGCCATTTTGGAGCATATCCACTGAACGCAAACAGCGTATGGTGTTCTGTGTAAGATGTATCACGCGGATATGCTGTTTACGTCATTTATCCTTTGATCTGAATGAAAACAGCGTATCCACGTTAACGATCTCTTTGCTACGTTTCTAGACGTTGATCATGTTAATTACATTGCTGTCTATGGGAGGGTTGGGGAGCTGTCAGAATGCATCAAAAAATCTTAATTTGTGTTCGGAAAACAATTGAAGCTTTTATGGGTTTGGAACGACATGGGGGTAAGCAATTAATAACAAATTTTTCATTTTGGAGTGGAGTAACGCTTAAAGCCAAAACAACACCAATAACGAACTGAAAAACTAACTGAAACGAACTTAAAGCCAAAACAACACCAATAACGAACTGAAAACCTAAGTAGGTCACATTATCAATTAATAATTGTTGTAATTCTTTGTTGAGTGTCATGAAGTGTTCAAATATCAGTACAGTGAATGGTGGCAGTTACAGTGATGACAAAGTTTATCAATGAAGCTGAATCATTTATGGTTGCTATTGTGGTCCAGCTTAGTTGTGGCTTGTTCAGTGCGTGAGAAGTGAAATAGAAATGACCATAGGTTGAATACACTGTATGAGGCCGACACAGCACCTCTTACTCACAGAAATCTGTTTCCGCTTTTAATCGTTCCCAGATGTGCGGTCTGGGTCTGTAGACCCTCTGACGCAAGAAAGGGAAAAGAGACAGGGTGGGCAGAATCTGTGTAATTGCAAACATTTGTGGAGGATGAAGAATCATTTTTGCCATGGGTTCACTACCAGTAAGAGAAAGAGTTTTTTCATTTTTCTCAAGCGTAATCATGATGAGTATTGCGTATTTAAGTCATTACGTCTTTACATCAGTGCCAATCTTTATCAGACCAAATAAAACATGACTAAATAAAACAGACACAACTGGTTGGAAAATCACTGGTTGATGTCAGTAGTGACCGTTTTATCAACCTCTCGGCGTTGAATGAGTAAGAGTGATACAGGGCAGGTCCATTGCTGAAATAGTATATCACTCTTTCCCACATTGTGACCGGGCTGAGTAGCTGCACTCACTTCAAAACTCAAAATCACTGTCATGTTTTTATTAAAGTTATTAACATTACATTGCACTGTGATCACGTTTGTGACCTATCTATAGTGTAAACATTGTAAACCCCACGGATGATTAGAATATAAATCAGCTATTAAAAAATGTAGTTTGACCTCATATGATTGACAGTTGACATTGTCTCGTGCTTCCTTTCATTGACTATTTATTGCCTATAATACCACGCCTTAATACGCATCTTATTTTTATTTTCTCAAACACATGAACCACATTCAAGGCCCAGGAAGACAATAAGGACATTTTTAAAACAGACAATAAAAATAAACTTAATGACTAAACAATAAACAATTCTTACCTTCCGTGTCAGTCTCCACCATCATTAGCGAGAGTACCACGATGCATGCGTGTGGAGCTGGCTTTCTGACGTAGAACCCAGATGCGCACTGTACATTTCGTAAACATGACGAACTAACATGGTTTGGAACGACATGAGGATGTGTAATTAATGACAGAATTTTTCAATATTGGGTGAACTGTCCCTTTAAGAAGATGTTATATTGCTTATATAGTTTTACAGAGATCATTATATGGCTTTCATTCTTGTTTGTGGCTGTTTGTTTTTTGTTGATGGTTTTATTGAAACAAATTTAATCCTTAACCTCTAATAATTGGGGTCCACCTTGGTTGCCTTTGGTAACAGTCTAAACATGGTACAACACTTCTCCATGAAATGTTTTACATGAAGCAATTACCCCCAAACTACATCCAGCCCACTCTGATTCAGCCTGTGTTCATGTGTGACAAGATTCCCTAAATCTCACGTAAGGTTAAATCATTTACTGTGGATTGATCATGCATATATTATCCCACAGGTCAATTATAGCCAACCATAAATTATTTGTGGGCTGTTATCCTACAGTGTTATTGATTTTGCTGTAAATGACACCCAAACTGATTTATGACACTGCTAGTGTGGATGTACAAATGTCAGGGAATCCTCCCTTATACTGTATTTTGTTTAAAGATTGCGAAATTGTCTTTAGAGTTGCACCATAGTCCACAAGCTACACTGCTGGAAGTAGTTGTGTTACATTTTTTTTTAAATGTATAAAAAAAACTTTTCTATTTTTCAAAGTATACAAATATTTATAGGGTTAGTTGACCCAAAAATGAAAATTCTGTCATTAATTACTCACCCTCATGTCGTTACAAACCCGTAAGACCTTCATCTTCTGAACACAAATTAAGATATTTTTGATGAAATGCGAGAGTTTTCTGACGCTGCATAGACAGCAACACAACTACCATGTTCAAGGTTCAGAAAGGTAGTAAGGACATTGATAAAATAGTCCATGTGACATCAGTGGTTCAACAGTTTCTTCTCTTCCGTGTCAGTCTTCAACGCACGTTCACAAAATACCACGGTGTATTCTGACATAGAACATCTCTTTTAGTTTAGTTTTGTTCGTCTGTGTATTCTGGTTCAAATAATCAAAGCTGGGCAAAAAATTGAAAGTCATCCTTTGTGTTGAAATCTTCAAACATGTTTAGTACGAAGACTGATTTATGTACAGCGTGTGTTGTCTTCTGCTTGTAAACTTTTTCCCCTATTTACGTTTGACTGAAAGCTCTTCTGTGCCCATGTTGAGAGAAATCAGGAGTAAGATGTTGCTTTAGTTTTAGAATAAATGTGAACATGCATTAATTCATCTCATTTACAAAAAACAGATTCAGTATTTCTCAAAATGAATACAAGCTGTGAAATGCAACTCAGGACTCAAGATGCAAACCTGCAATAATAAAATATTTTAAATAATACAAATATCCTTTATGTATTCAATCCCATTTTATTAACCAGTATATTTACTGCTGACCTTGGATGATCCAATTTATAAATACTAATAAGCAAACATTACTCAATGTAAGCTAACATTTGTTCCTCTTCTTTTTTTTTTATCCCTGAAGAGCGTTGAACTTTCTTCTTCTGCGTTCTACTGTACAGACCTGAATTTACTTTCCCTTCAGCCTGAGGCTTTTGGTGTGAAAAGGCTTTAGATTTGCTAAAAATAGAACCTTTTATATTAAAATTAAACAAGCAAGCCATGCCCGGATTTATAAAGTAACACAAAAGTAATGTAACGCATTACTTTTAATAAAAAGGAACTAGGTAACGTAATTAGTTACTTTTTTAATGCATTACTTTAAAAGTAACTTTTCCTAACACTGGTCCAGCTTTCTGGACCTGGGAATGTTTCAGTTGCATTGCTGTCTATGCAGGGTCAGAAAGCTCTCGGATTTCATCAAAAATATCTCAGTTTGTGTTCCGAAGATGAACAAAGGTCTTATTGGTTTGGAACAACATGAGTGTGCGTAATTATTGACAGAATTTTCATTTTTGGGTAAACTATCTCTTTAATGCTGAGATCATTCCAGCAGTCAGAATGAGAAATAATTATTTATATATTGTCTACATACTATTTTAATCAGATAATAATGCACGGCGAAAAGGTTTGGTCAAAAATCAAAGTTTGAAAGCACATTTTCCTTTAAAAATAATTTATTTAATCTCTTGCATTGTTTAAATAACAAACATTTGTGAGTTCACATTTACACAATATTCCTGCCATATGTATATAGCAATAAATATACTGACTCAACATATCCTGTTCAAGTGTTAAAAGACAACTTAAAATGCCCTGTCACATTACATCAGAAAGGATTACCAAGTAATTTGCAAATCAACACTCATCCCTACCAAAAAAAAAGAAAATATATATAAAATAATAAAAACAACTGGAAATACCTGCACAGCTGTTTGTCATATTTGTGTTAGTAGTCATTCTAACAACAACAAATGCTAAATATCATCATTATCACGTGATCAGCGCTGTTCACTGTGTATCTATTTATCTCTGTTCTAAAAAATACTGTGCAAATAAGTTTTGTAACAGGATGTTTCCTCAGTTATTTCAACAATCATTCAATATCACTTCAGTATGCTCAATGCATTGATTAGTTCATTTTAAAAACACCCAACATTTAAAAAATGTTGACTTCATATGACTTTCTGTACATTTCATATAGTCATTAATCTTCATAAAGACTGGTCATTTCCCGGCATTCCTGGTCTCTGAAAACCTGGTACTTACTGGACATCATAAATTGCATAAAATATGTGCAATACTAATATTTACAAAAACAAAATTATAAATAAAATTGCAAGTTTAAAAAAAAAAGTATATAAATACAATTTCATGTAAACCATTTACAAATAAAAAATGTGCAAGTGTTCTTAAATAAATAAAAAAAATGTGCCCAAATAATTGTCCTATACATTCACAGTGTAAGTCTGTGAGCGTTTTCGGAATAATCTCCGAAACCACACCCAATAGAGGCTAATCATTATAAGCCAGTAGCACACGTAAGCTACAGATCCAAATATCAGAAACTTGATCTCCTCTTTCTTTGCTTCTGTTGTCCAATCCACCTTGCTTTCCCTGTAGATTGTGTACCCCAGGCCTGCCAACAAAATGGCCGCCCACACTGACAGTGGTAGCAGGGGGATATAGTTCCCCACCATCTTACGACGGCCCGATGTCCCCCAGCTGCTTTTGTTCATGGTGATAATGGCAAAGTATTTGGCAGGCAGGAGGCTGGTCATATAGAGGGCAGAGTATAAGGACATGAAGACCATCACTACATTTTGTCGTAGGATGCAGGCATAGGCGGCCTTTATCAGACCAATTAGCTGGATACAGCACAAGACCCACAAAATGTCCCACAGAGTGCCTGTCCAGAAGAGCTTGATAATGGTGGCAGTGACGAAAAAAGGAAAGATGCCTGAGACGATGGATTCGTAGGTCATCCACAGGTGATGTTTGTGCCACCACATAGCATTGTAGAGCCATTCACGAAAGTAGGATTTGGTCCAACGCGTCTGCTGATTGAGCCAGCGCAGAAACTGGCCGGGAGTCTCTGTGTAGCACTTAGAACGGGCAGTGTACCTTTAAGAAACAAAAACTCAATTAAAACATGCCTGTTTGAAATTTCAGTACAATTTATAAGTAGTTGACAGAAAAGAACTTGATTTATTTCATTTGCAGTATGGTGTCAGTAGACTACACCATTTGAATTATTGGTTCTTACTGTCATAACCATTACAGATCACTTAATTTTTTCAACACACAACTTTCAGAAACTGTTTTACAGTAGGGTTGTGCCGATAGACGATTGTATGGTGTATCGACAATTGTCATGCCGATAGCTAGACAGTTATATTAGTATTATTGTTATTGGCTTATCTGTTCCATCAGCACGTTATTATAACCAATCACACACGATTCTGTTGAGTTTATAAATGCAGTGGCCAATCAGAGACGTTCAGATGAGTCATCGCTGCAACTCCGCAGTTTGTTCAATATGTGTGCTAGCTGACTGAATTCTGCGCGAACTATTCCAACATAAACTACAAACTTCAGGTGTAAGTATAAGAAATTTGTTCATCATACAGTGTAGACAGCTTCATTGATTAATGTAAATATTCATTGCTCGTTTTCTGTAGCTGCTGTTATAACTGAGGAAGTGTAAGCATTATAATTAGTAGACTTACAATCGTTCAATTAAATAATGTTAAAACAAATTCAGTCATATTAAATTAAAATAATATTTTGTAACATATGTTACTTGAATACAAAGATTTAACGTGTGGTAGGATACTTTGATATTAGGCTGCTGTTAGACTACCGTAGAGTTGGTCAGTTTAACTCTCCGGCTATGAACGTAAGTAAATAAATGAATTAGCATGATAATATCTGTATTCTGTATCGGTGATCTCACAGGCTGACGATAGAACGATATGATTATGCAGAATAGTTATTGTGTATTATTTATTTATTAATCAGTAAGTCTTCTGTCAGGTGAACAACTGGAATGTTGTTAAACAACAGTCATAGCGCTGAGCATTTTACATTTTGGCTAATTCGTACCATGTCATTCATACATGTCATTCTCTACTAATAGTTAAGTATGCGGTGGAAATTCATGCTTATTTAATTTTCCTCTAAAAACGTTTTATGTATGAATCACATTGTACAAATGGTTAAAATTGCCGCCGCATTAAATAGTTTTGTTCTCTCATACTGACATAGAGATTACATCATACAGAAAAGTAAATTCGCAGTTTAACTACAAAGCACATTTACTGACTAAGTGTCAGTTCGAATTTGAATTTGTATGATCCATTCTATTTGCCATAATATGTCGATATTATTTTATTAAATTCTAAAAAAAAAAATCATTTAAATAGGCTGGGAACGATTTGTAACCAGAATGTGCAAAAGTGCAACCATTCTGCCAAAACATGGCCAACTGTTAATTGTGTATTTAACTTTGACTAACATTATAACTACTTACTTTGTAGCATAGCCCATGCTTAGCATTCGATTGGTGAGATGACGGTCATCCCCAAAAGTACAGTGGGTGCCAAGAAACTTCTGGTTGTACCAGGATTCCAGAAACTGCTGCAGCAGGTCATTCCTATAAAGACCTAAAGCAAAGATGATAAAACTCAGTTATTCCTACAGACAAAATATTAAAACTCAAGTCAAAGTAACACACACCTAACATTAAAAAACTAATTAGGTACTAGACTGGAGCCGAATATTTTCAGTTTGCTACAACTATGACTAAATACTATTTGGCAGTTGATTAATATAATCCAAGTAGTGACATCAGTTGGACTGTAATGTTGCAAGGCAAGTTATTGGATTAAAAATGTTTAGATGAAAGATAATCAAAGCAAGCTCTCTTTATTTGAACTAAGCTGGAATAATGAGTCATTCAATATAAGACCAGAAATATGCTTTTAGTACAAAGGCTAAGTTTTGCTCTGATGCAAACTTTAGATTGTTTAGTTTCTGTTTACCTAAGGGCCCGCTGATACAGGAGACACAGTTGAAGAAAGACTGGCAGGACCTCTCGATGTTAAATGCCATCCAGTAGCGCAAGCTGCTCATAAAGCTGATATAAGAGTCTTTAAGGTTTAGGATCATCACGTCGCCTCCGACAGCACCGTATTTCTGGTTGCTCTCCAGCACCTTGCAGAGCTCCACTGTGGCCAGAGGGTCTAATTTTGTGTCCGAGTCACAAACCTGATTAAACAGCAGAATAAAAAGATAATGAAGTATTTCGTAAAAGCACATGTTGCTTTTTTCCCTTAAAATTCAATGCTCAAACTTACTTAGAGTAGATGTGAATATCACTAACCTGTATGTAATCCACAGAGGATCCCAGTGCCTTGAATGCTGTATACATCACTTCCCTCTTTCCTCCCCATTTTTGCATAATGCACACACACTTCTTGGTCTTGATGAGTTTTTCCACCTCTAAGCGCTGAGGGTCATCAAACATTTGGCTAGTGGGCTTCCAAGAGTGGTAGTTGTTCTGCCATATACAACAGCCAGGATCCTGGTCTGCAAAAACCTCCTGGAACATCTCCATCATGTAACGGTCATCTTCTGAGTTTCCGTCCACCACCATGATAATGCGTATCAGATGAGATGGGTACTGCAAAGCCCGTACTGACTGCAGGCACTCACGAAGATAAGCAGGGTCCTCCTGATAGGCTGATATTGTAAAACCAACGGTTTTTGTGTAAGAGCACGGTTCGCGTCTTGTGTTCATGCGCCGATGCTCCACAAAGGCAAAGAAACTCTGAATTAGGACGTGGAGGCTCAGCAGCACTCCGTAGAAACCAAATGTGATGATGTTAAATTGAGATGAGGCTACCTGGAAACCATCGATGTATGCCCATAACATCACCCCAAGTACCAAAAGAGCAAATAGAAAAGTGAGAATGGCTCGGACCCATAAGCCAAATCTCCTTAAAACAGGTTTGATGTCCATTTTAATGAAACGGCTAGAAATATCAGGGGGGAAAAGTGTTAAAAATGATGTTTTAGTAATCATCATCACCAAACAATAAAAGGCCAATATACCTCATAGTGGTGCTATAGTCCAAATACATAATGTATACTATATAAATTGTGTATAAAAGCAAAGAACAAATATATACATAGTATAGAATGAAATTAATCAGCTGAAATTAACGTACCTATTCAGAAGGACAAATCTTGCCCGGGTTTATTCACTCTTCCTCTGACCTGCTCTCCTTCTGAACTAACTGTTCATTCAGGACCTTAAAACTTATAGTCCGGCTCTGAGCTCAAAGAACATCCCTTTTTCAGATGTGTAATGAGCTACAAATGTTGCCTGAGCTCCGCTCACGCCCCACTCGCAGGATTTCCATCCATGACTCAGTACTCCTCTTACTGTAGATCTGACGTACTGGGTGTTAGTGTTGGACCAGTCACTTACACTTCACTTACAGAAGTTGAATGACTGTCGTCTATTTAGGCCATTATGGATTTTATTCGTTTGCTTAGGATCAACTTATCTTTATAGTCACGTTTCGCAGTGGCGTGCAAATCTCTGATAATCACACAAGGATCACACAAGTGTTTGAACTTGCCCTTTATGTTTAAAGATAGATATGAAATGACAGAATCATTGGCGCCTTTATTTATAATGGATTATAATGGATTCTAATGCCTTGAATAGCCAGATTGTGTGTATTTTTATACAGATTTGATGAAATACTGTGGAAGGGACTGATCATCTTTATCTTCTCAATGTAATATATGTATACTACATATATATAATAAGAATTTACACTGATGTTTTTATCGGAATCCCTGGAGTTTTGTAAACAGGGCTTGTGTTCCTGTTTCAAGGTTTTCAGATTTTAAAGTTTCCCTATTCTTTTGCTGAATTTGTGTGTTCTATCCTTTCCTTCAGTGTTTGCTCTATATATGTTTTCTGGGCTTGTCAGTGATGTAATTGCTCACTGTTGCGGTATCTTATCAAGGAAAAAGAAGGGTGTAGAATAAGATAGAAAAGCTGCCCCTTCTCATCATTAGATAACTTTTTTTTCTCAATAGAAACATCAATATGTCAACTTACTAATTTAACTGGTGCTTTTTGATTGCCCTATAGAACAATATAGTTGATCCATGGACTCCTCTGCTATAAGAAAACAGAATGTTGCCCTCTTGTGGTACAATACAGTGCACTCCTGATATCAACACCTTGAAAAAGTTATTTTTACACGTTTTTACAATTAATATTTCTTTCAGTACCTGCTATTATTTTCTTGATTAGCACAGGTTATGATTTACAAACATCTTTTTAATTAGTCAAGCTCATTAATCGGCAACTACATGTCAACTACAGTTGAAGCCAAAAGTTTACATACTCCTTGCAGAATCTGCAAAATGTTAATTATTCGACCAAAATAAGAGGGATCATACAAAATGCATGTTATTTTTTATTTAGTACTGACATATAGTCCACAAGAGAAAATAATAGTTCATGAGTACCTTGTTTGTCCTAAACAACTGCCAGCTGCTCTTCAGAAAAATCGTTCAAATTCTTTGGTTTTTCAGCATTTTTGTGTATTTGAACCTTTTCCAACAATGACTGTATGATTTTAAGATCCATCTTTTTACACTGAGGACAACTGAGAGACTCATGAGCAACTATTACAGAAGGTTCAAACGCTCACTGATGCTCCAGAAGGGAAAACGATGCTGTAGGAGCCAGGGGTGTAAACTTTTGAACAGAATGAAGATGTGTAGATTTTTCTTTTTTTGCCTAAATATCATGTTTTTTTTCATTTAGTACTGTCCTTTAGAAGCTACAGAAGATACTTCCATGTGTAACGGAGGTCAGCTAGTAAGAGCTGTGCAGGTAAACCTCACTCCCCTGATCTCAAGAGACACACTAGCAACTGACGCTACAGGTTGCAGCCTTTCGCCTCCTTGTTAGTCCGTCCGCCTCCCGTGCCGGCGACACCGGTTCGAGACCCGCTCGGAGCGGGTGCGGTAGGACCCGGGTGTAAGGGGTTACACATGTTTCCCACAAGACAGAATAAGTTCAAATTACCCTGATCTTCAAATTCAAAAAGTTTAGTGAAGCTTAATGGTCCGTGTATCATCTGATCATTCAGTTATTCCACTTAATCTGGCAAACGAAAAATAGGCAAAACAGGTTGATATTTCATTTTTGGGTTTTTCTGAATGAGCCAAAACATGACAGCTGATTTCTTTTATCCGTTTTTCAGCTCGAAACCAAAAATACAATAAAAGGGAAAACCAAAACTAAATAATACGGATAAATTACGTTTTTCTTTATTTTCAGTTTTTGCTGTGTTTTACCGCTTTGCGCATGCGCAATGATTAGCGGCGTAAAAGCCTGTCATCATTTGTGGTACACTTTAATGTAAAGATATGTAGAAGATACACGTCATGCCAGCCGCACTTTTTTGCGCGTCTAATCGTGAAGTTGAGTCAAATGATTCGAGATCCGATTGGAGCGCTTCGAAACAGTGGATCACGCAGTTTACTGATTCGGAGTTTCCAAAAAGCTCATTTGATACTTTGCTCACCTTCTCTATAAAATGTATTCGTTGTTTTAAATTAATCATTACTATTAATAGGCCTAACCTAGGATGTTTTTATTAAATTGTGAGGACATAATACAGCTTCCGTCGTATTAAAAACATTTCATGACCTGACACCCATTATTTTTTTCTTACCTAAAAAGACGGGTATATAATGCGCGTTGTCAACAAATTACACTAACCAGTCTCTCAAGGATTTCACGATTTTTTTTTTTTGCGATTTTTTTATTTATTTATTTATTTATTAATAATTAAGATATCACATTATCATCCCCCCGGCAAATCGCACCCATAAATCGCCCCCATCCCCCCGGCAAATCGCACCTATATATACAGTATTTATTTATTGCTATTTTCCATCAAGTCAAAAAAGAGTATGATTTTAATGTTTCTGAATAAATTATATTTTGTACATACATTTTGACCGCTCCCAGCACGATTAGACGCGCAAAAAAAAAAGTGCGGCTGGCATGACGTGTATTTTCTACATATCTTTACATTGTGTACCACAAATGATGACAGGCTTTTACGCCGCTATTCATTGCGCATGCGCAAAGCTAAAAATAAAGAAAAACGTAATTTAGCCGTATTATTTCCTTTTGGTTTTCCTGTTTATTGGATTTTGGTTTCGAGCTGAAAAACGGAAAAAACAAATCAGCTGTCATGTTTTGGCTCATACAGAAAAACCCAAAAATGAAACATCAACCTGTTTTGCCTATTTTTCGTTTGCCAGATTAAGTGGAATAACTGAATGATCAGATGATACACGGACCCTTAATGCATCGTTTTTGCTTCTGGAGCATCATTGAGCATTTGAACCTTTTGTAATAGTTGCATATGAGTCCTTCAGTGGTCATCAGTGTGAAAACATGGATCTTAAAATCATACAGTCATTGATGGAAAGGGTTCAAATACACAAAAATGCTGAAAAACCGAAGAATTTGTGGGACCTGAAGGAACAACAGGCAGTTTAACTGTTCACAACAAACAAGGGACTCATGAACAAGTATCACTTAATAAAAAAAAACAGCTGTGGATCATTCAGGTAACAACACAGTATTAAGAATCAAGTGTATGTAAACTTTTGAACAGGGTAATTTTTATAAATTCAGCTGTTATTTTCTCGTGTGGACTATATGTAGACATCTTTTATGCAAAATGTCTTATTTAGGTCAGCACTAAATAAACAACATGCATTTTGTATGATCCCTCTGATTTTGCTAAAATAATTAACATTTTGCAAATTCTGCGAGGTGTAGCCTATGTAAACGTTTGACTTCAGCTGTTCAGAGTATTAGACTCTTATGTTAGGCTGGGTTAGTAGGATAAGTTGACCTGTAATTCCAAAGTTACTTATACTTAGTAGAATGTCTGTTGGTGGAGCATCAAAATTAAGTTTTAGTAGATATTAAGCAGACAGTCAACTAATACTCTAATGACTGACATGTAATTGCAAAGTTATTTATAGCCAAGTCACCTTTATTTATACAGCGCTTTTTACAATACGGATTGTTTTGAAGCAGCTTTACAGTATTAAACAGAAAACGATTGTGTTGATGATGCAAAAGGACAACAGTAAACACTCAATTTTCAGTTAAAGTCAGTTTATTGATTCAGTCATAGTCATAGTAATAGCTGACTTCACAATTCAAAATGTTTTCTACAGCATTAATAGACACTTTTTTAAAATATAAAAGTTGTTTATTTGAGGATACACGACCGTTCTTTAAATGTTTATCACAATACCGTTTTGCTGCATCACCATATTGTACCAGCAGAGGGCAGCACCACATTATCTTGTTTTCACGGTTACTCGGTCGCCCCCTCTCCTTTTAAATGCGTGTATATACGTGTAAGTGAACAGTTTTTACATGCAAGACAATTTATGAAGTAAATATACTAAGTAATTTAAAGAAAACGTGGTAACACTTTATTTTAAGGTGTCCTTGTTACACATATGTGACCCTGGACCACAAAACCAGTCATAAGGTTAAATTTTACAAAACTGAGATGTATACATCACATGAAAGCTCAATAAATAAGCTTTCTATTGATGTATGGTTTGTTAGGATAGGACAATATTTGGCCGAGATACATCTATTTGAAAATCTGGAATCTAGGGGTGCAAAAAAATCAAAATACTGAGAAAATCACCTTTAAAGTTGTCCAAATTAAGTTCTTAACAATGCATACTACTAATCAAAAATTACATTTTGAAATATTTATAGTATGAATTTTACAAAAAATCTTCATGGAACATGATCTTTACTTAATTTCCTAATGATTTTTGGCATAAAAGAAAAATCAATAATTTTGACCCATACAATGTATTTTTGGCTATTGCTACAAATATACCCCAGCGACTTATGACTGGTTTTGTGGTCCAGGGTCACATATAACATGTACTTAAATGTAACAATAAATTATGCATAATTACATGCAAGTAACCCTAAGCCAAACCCTGATCCTAACCCTAAACATATAGTAAGCGCAAGTAGTTAATATTACTCAGGACTCAATTGTATAATTACACTAACAAAGACACATTAAAATAAAGTGTAACCAGAATTGTATATACCTAATAATTTAAAAAGCACTGATCACAACTTTTTTCTAGGTGATATAGGCTATTTCCTGTTAAACCACAAAATGTTTCAAATTAGCACAGCTGAGTCAGTGTAATCCTTACATACACTACCAGTCAAAAGTTTTTGAACAGTAAGATTTTTAATGTTTTTTTAAAGAAGTCTCTTCTGCGCACAAAGCCTGCATTTATTTGATCCAAAGTACAGCAAAAAACACAGTACAATTTTGAAATATTTTTGTTTAACATAACTGATTTCTATTTGAATATATTTTAAAATATAATTTGTTCCTGTGATTTTAAAGTTAACAGTCACATGATTCTTCAAAAATATTTTAATATTCTAATTTGCTGCTAAATTTTTTAATTATTATGTTAAAAACAGTTTTGTTTGTTTGTTGATGAATCACTAATAGAAAAAATATATATACTGACTCCAAGCTTTTGTATGGTATAGTATAGTGAATGATGTTACAAAAGCTTTTTTTTCAGCTAGATGCTGATCTTTGGATCTTTCTATTTATCAAAGAATCCTGAAAAAATGCACTCAACTGTCCCTTGTGCGTAAAAAAAAAAAAGTTACACATAGGTGCAAAATGGACAAAAATGTCCATGTCCAAAAACTGTCATAAAAATATGATTTATTAATTTTTTTTAATAAATAAATGTCGATTTTTTTTTTAACCAGCATCTGTTCTATTCATTGATACCAAACATTCATTAACTTTCAGAATTGTAAGCCTTTAAATGCTGATTTGTTTGCATAAGGCTACAGGTGTTTATGAAAAAAATTAAAATTAATAGTAGTAATTTCCATATACTAAATGCTAAGCAGATTTTTTTTTTCTTGTGTGTCAGTGAAGAACAACAGCCTTAATTTTGAGGCATTTATGTTTTTATGTAGTGTTCGTTTTTTTTTTTTTTTTTTATGTATATGCCAAATTTGAAAAAATGGCACAATCTAGTAAAAAATGGTAAAAATGTAAAATTTGAAGCCTTGCCGTTAGAATGAATGCCTGTTAGCAAATATTGCATCATTTTATAGTCAGATGGTCCTGGGTTAAAAAATTGCAGTTTTAATGGGTTTCAGTGTGGACATTTTTGTCCTTTAGGTCCTGAGTGTGAGTATTTTTTGTACGGAGGGTGAAATATTAAAATTTCAATAAAAATAAACACCTGAGCCAAAATGTATGCAGTTGGCATTAACTCAGGCACACTTATAACAAAAGAAAAACAAAAATGTCCATAAAGTCGCACAAGGGTTAAAAATTAATAATAATAACAATAAAAAAATCTTTCTTAAATAGCAAATCACCATATTAGAATGATTTCTGAAGGATCACGTGACACTTAAGACTGGAGTAATGATGCTGAAAATGTATCTTTGATCACAGGAAAAAAATACATTTTAAAATATATTCAAATAGAAAGCAGTTTTTTCAAATAGTCAAAATATTTCACAATATTACTGCTTTTGCTGTATTTTGGATCAAATAAATGCAGGCTTGGTGAGCAGAAGAGACTTTTGTAAAAAACAAAAGACCTTACTGTTCAAAAACTTTTGACTGGTAGTGTATATGGGGGGTAACATTTATATTGTTTTATTTTGATTTAGAAATAAATATGTAAGGATGTATTTTATTAAACCTAAAATACTTTATATTTATAAAGGTTTAGTTGTTGTCAAGGTGATGCAATAAATTAGGTTATTAACTGACTTGCTGGAGGTTGGAATAGGAAACTCTGACTATAAAAACCATTACATAGCATCCTGTTCTACAGAAAGCATCTTGCAATAGTTTATAAATATGTAAACTTTTAACCTCAGCTGTACATAACAGATCTAATAGCACCCACTTCAGAGAACGTACTAACTGCAGTATGAACCGATGGCGATATCTATCAACTATCTAGCTATGAACCTAGCTAGCTGTGGTTATTGTTGCCATTTTATTCACTTTAATGTAAGAATGTAAGTGAGAAGAAGAAAAAGAAAAACTTTTAGACATCAGTTTGCATTTGGACATTGGTTAGATGGTCTTGTTTGGTATCTTCTTTGAATAAAACAGCTCTATATTCAACAAAACACGAAGCAAAAAGCCTGTTTTACAGAATACAGAAGTTTGTTGTGCATAACCCCATCTGGGTTTCTGTAAAGTTGTGTTATAAATAAGTAATATTAGAAAAAGTTGACTGCAAGTTAAACCTTATGAGGAAGTAGGGTGTTATTGTGAAACATTGGCACATAAAAAAAGGACTTAGTATAATAGTGAGTATTGTGCAGCCTCAAAGAGTAAGGTGAAAAATCCTGTTTATTGTGAAATTGTTGCAGTATATTACAAACACTTCAATGGAATTGACATCATCAGTCTGAAGTAGTTTTCTTCTATCTTGCTTTTACATTCATCTAAATGGGTATTTTGTGACTAACGTCTGTTTCTTTTCAAAATGTGATCTCATTTTCACCACAATAATCTGTCTTTCAAAACACTAATTTGTGGCGAATGACAATAATTGTATAGCTTAGGGAATACCGAGAGTGGTTATTAGTGTAGGACTCATGTGGATGTAAAACACTTCAAGAGCTGTTTGTTGTGCACTGAAACTAGCAATCAAGCTCTAAAATTTAATGAGAAGATAATGGATTACGTTGATATTCTAGAACCGCTTTTCACTCAAAGACGCAAAGATTTTCTTTCAGTTTTTTTTTTAAACCTGAGCATTTTTAATCTTTAAAGAACCATGTAGCTCTGCTCAAGCGCATTAGTGGAATTTCAATTATTTTTAGACATTTCAAAATTTGTCTTCCTTTTTTCACATCCCTCTGTATTTCTTAACAGTCTTAGTGGAAATCTCAGTCTTGTATGTGCAATTATTAATTCGTGTTTTAAGTAATTGCTGCAGTTTTGAGGCAGCAGATTGTTATAAACACATGTGCCAAGGTGTTTATCAGTGGCAGACAGAAAAATAGTCAGCTGTAAGGGTACATTTCACAAACCCCATGATTATATGTACTTAACTTTTAAATATAACGCTTTCCCATCCAGTATGGGCAAGTTTTCTTCTCTTCGCTCTTTATGTCACAGCTGACTTGCTTTTATTTGTTGAACTTGAAAGAGCCATGGTAAGAAGTTCTGGGCATTGGTATAATGAAGAAAATAAATGCTATTTTGCTTTTTTCTTTAATGGTCTTTTTTTGTCCCCTCTGTCTTCAGAACGACATGGTAGTTTGCTGTTTGAAGGAGAAAGTCATTTTTTTTTTTTTTTTTATGTGTGGCCTACTGAAACACCAAATGATAACTCGCACAGAGACACACATTTCTCTTAAGTTGAAAGCGGAAAGAGGAAATATTTTTCTTGCTGACTGCTGAATGTGAGGAAGTGATTTCATTATCACTTCATTTTGCAATAACTGAAAATTAAACTTTTGACAACCCAAAAAAAAAATTATTTCTGGTCTGAACATCCAAAAATTCATTTTCTCAGACAAACTGCTTGAAATGTTTTTAAAGACTGAATTTAATGTGGAATAATTTGAGGCTATAATAAGATAAATTCAAATTGTACACCATGTAGTAGAGCGGCTTTTACGCAGAGAGAATATTTCATGTGAAGTTTGATGGTGAAGATAACACTGAGTTTCTGGAGGATGTTCAGACTCATCCTCATACATCTGATAAATGCATGACTTTAATAAAAATTTCAACATAGCTTATCGTTGCATCTGTTAGCACCATCACAGCTTGTCTTGATACCGTGGGTGTGTATTTCCTGCTTTGTTGGGGTGTTATTTTCCTTTTTGTTTATCATATTTTCTATGACAAATAGGACACCATAGGATAATCTATTATGTGATAAATCTGTTAAATCTATTATGCTATAAATCTTTTAGGGACTGTAAATTTCATTTTTCTTTGCATCTGTTACTGAGCGTAAGAACAGCGGATACATAGTGTAATGTACATAGTGATGTTGTTTGGTCTAGCAAAGACTACCTTGCTCTAAACACTTCCTGTTCAGAAATCGACATTGTTTGCTGATATCACTGGGCTTGAATCTGTGTGTAACAATTCAGAAAATTGTTTAAAGCAATTGTATCTTACAGTATGCTTTAACTTCAATTGCAAAGATAATTTGCTCTAAAGTTGAGTACAATAAGCTGGTTGCTTTCTTTATTGATTCATAGGTTATATAACATACACAGTGCCTTGCGAAAGTATTCTTACCCCTTCCTTTTTTCACCACATCTATACTCCATACACCATAATGGCAAAGCAAAAAAAAAACAAAACATGTTTTTAACATCTTTGCAAATAGAAGTAAAAAAACTTAAATAATTCCATTGCAGAAGTATTCAAACCATTATTTGGGACAGTTGAAATTTAGCTCAGGAGCATTCATATCACTTGTAGATGTTACTATTCTTTGAGTGGAGTTAACCTGTGGCAGATTCAATTGAATGGGTATAATTTGGAAAGGCACACACATCTTAATAAAAGGTCTAACAGCTGAAAATGCATATCGGAGCAAAAACCAAGCCTTAAGGTTAAAGGAACTGCCTGTAGAGCTCAGAGACAGACATCTGAGAAAGAGTTCAGAAAAAAAAATTGCTGCATTGATGGTTCACATACGCATGTAGTTTCTGTTACCCTTGATAGAAGAAGTTTGGAACAACCAGGACTCTTCCTAGAGCTGGCATTCTGGCCAAACTGAGCAATTGAAAGAGAAGGACTTTGGCGTGAGTGGTGACCAAGAACCTGATGGCAACTTTAGTTGGGCTCCATGATTATTTGTGGAGATAGGAGAAACCTACAGAAGGACAAACATCACTGCAACATTCCATCAATCTGGTCTTCATGGCGGTGTGGCCAAACTCAATCCTCTCCTGCAGTGAAAACACATGAAAACACATTTGAAATTTGGAAAAAAGCACCTAAAAAACTCTCAGATTGTGAGAAACAAGATTCTCTGGTCTGATGAACATCAGTTCCAAGCATCATCATGTATGGAGGAAACCAAGCACTACTCATCACCTGTAGAGTACCGTCCCAATAGTAAAGTGTGCTGGTAGCAGCCTCATACTGTGGAGCACTGCAATTTGGGACTCATCAGAGTAGAAGAAAACCTCAGTGCACCAAAATATCAAGGTAGCCAAAATGAAAACCCAGTCCAGAGCATTCAGAACCTCAGACTGGGCAGAAGGTTCACCTTCCAACAGGACAATGACCCCAAGCACACAGCAAGAGTGGCTTATAGACAACTCTGTGAATGTCCTCGAGTGGTCCAGCCAGAGCCTGGAGAAACCTTAAATGTGCTTTAGATAAATAGTAAGACTGCGAAAACCAGATGAGTCCTCTCCAATCTGACTTTGTGGCAACATGGAACTTTTGCATCTACATTAATATTAGTTTGTTTCTTTCTTATTCCGAGGTCACCATAGCCACCAGATCCAGTCTGTATCCAGATCAGATGGTCACTGCAGTCCCCCAGATCCAGTCCGTACCAAGAGCAGATGGTGGATCAACACCTACATCCAAATGACAGCGGATACCGTGTCAACTAGATGAGCCCCAGAGGCAGATCATCAGGAAAGAACTCCTACCCTAAACGGCCACTGGCACTAAGTATACTAAGTAATGTACTTATTTCAGGTTTTTTTTGTCTTAATAAATGTATGAAGTTGTGACAATTCTGTTTTTGCTTTGTCATTATGGTGTATGGAGTGTAGATTGATGTGGAAAAAAGTAATTTAAAGCAGTTTAACATAAGGCAGCAACATAATAAAACATGAAACAAAATCAAGGGGTAGAAATACTTTCACAAGACACTGTATGTATGAATGGATCCCCAAAAAAAACATGAATGGAAAAATGTGAGTGCCAGGAAAGCAGAACCAGAAAAACTACAACAGGACACATGCACATGAAAACATGAAAACCACAACAAGGACACACAAATGTTATACTGCAGATGTTGGCAAAATGAAGTGGTGTTCGTCGTGCTGTTGTTTTTAAAGTTGCTGATGTTTTAAAAGTCGCATGTTGTGTAAAATACAGAAGCTACGGCATTTCTCTCTCTAAAGGAATTGTGTTGACATCCACACATCACAGATGTGGAACTGAAATTGAAATATATGGCTCAGTGCTCCCACGAAAAAAAGCAGCATGTGCCTGACAGATGCTGCCTTTTTCGGATGATGAAACAGTGTTTGCTAAATGTGGTCAATGGAGGAAGTAAAAAAAAAAAAGAAGACAAAATTTCACTGTCCTCTCTTGTGCGTATACGGCAAGGTTTATTGACTTTGTCCACATGCCAGTTGCCTGGCTCCGATTTTCCCCTCCCTAAAATGCATATGTGCAGTTCTCATGTGGTTTCTCATGGTTGTGTTCATGTGAAAAACAAAGAGCCTTTATTCTTCATTCAGTCTTTATTATCACTGAGGGACACTGGCTCTGTACATCCCAATATGTCGTGTTAAACAGAAAGTCTTTCGGATTTACTAAGAGTATGTTGTAACTATACATCGGTCAGCCTGTTTGCAGTTATTGTGGTGAAATCCTGTATATGTGTGTCACTGTTTACAAAGACTGTGGTTGGAAGTTAAGACAAGTAATAGGAAGTGGGTCTGGCAAGAAAACTCCAGCACTCGCTCTCTGTTGATTTTTGGTCAGACAGGCCAAGCAAAAGTAGGGAGAAAATGTTTGACTCAATAACAAAATTCTTGACCTCTTCACAGCTGTAACGCACCACTCCGCCCTTCCCATCCACCCAAATCCTGAAGTTGACATGAATTGGAAATAAACAGTTAACCTTGAGGCCTTTTAGTGTGGTTACAGAACAGTTTATTTGATGTGTTCACTAAAATCAGTAAAACGCTTCTCTAAAGTATTTTCTTAAGTTCGTGTAAAGCAATATTGAATATGTGCTCTGAGTTTGTCACACCACAAAAAAAGTGTCATTAACCACTCCAAATAGCCAAATTTGAATGATTAAAATGGCAAGTAAACAAAAAGAAACACTCTCAAACACTGGAGGGAGGGGGGCGTTGGTCTAACTCCACAATTTAGTACTAAAGTTCACAGTTAGGGCGTATAGTGTCACGTTTCCTCGAATAAATTCAAGTTCTTGATTTTAAAAAATCCTTGACCACAATTTGCCTGTGTCGAGTAACCGGCAAAATTGGACTTGCCTCGTTACGCATACTACTCGTTTACACTTTTAATCCATATATATACATACTGTATGTCATTTTCGTTAATTACTCTTAATGCCAGGGGTTTGAGGTTAAATGTTAAACCTAAGGCTTTGTTTTTGTTTGCTAAGCAGCAAAAGTCTGACTTTTGTTTTTTTTTCAAGAAGTTCATTCAACTCCCAATGACATTAATTTCTTGGAAAGCACAATGGGGTAATGATATTTGGTTTGTGCATGGGTCTGAGCACTCATCTTTTACTTGCAAAGGTTGATCTTTTGATGGTAATTCTAGTACATTTTTATGGGTACAACTAGGGCTGGGCGATATGGCAAAAATGTAATCTCGATAATTTTTTCCCATATTGAACGATAACGATATATATTTCGGTATAAGCTGTTGATGTTGCCAGCTTTAAAATAGTATCCCAACAATGACTAAAGCCACAAAAATTAAAGGGTTCATTAAATTACATTTTAAAGTATAGTTTATTAACAAAAACAGGCCTTAAAAATTAAAACAACTTACTAAAATAAATTAAAAAATAAAAGTTGTGATAGAGTATGGTAAATCAGAGTAAATGTACAAAATCTAAACATAAAATTATTGTAAAAAGATAATTTGTAACACAATTATTTGTTTATTTATTTATTATTATTAACACAATTGATTATTTTCTCTATTATAGGTTGAGCTATTTAAATTAGAGGCAAACACTGCATTTTGAAACAATCTACAGTATAAATAACAAAAAATTACGACACAGTTCTTTCTTAATCGTATTAAGTGCAGACAATTCAGCC
The DNA here is from genome assembly GCF_049309525.1 of Garra rufa. Lineage (NCBI taxonomy): Eukaryota > Metazoa > Chordata > Actinopteri > Cypriniformes > Cyprinidae > Garra > Garra rufa. The sequence continues at coordinate 29,464,791 of NC_133369.1, forward strand.
ATAATCAAAGTAGGCTACTCTCTAAATATTCAAAGTGCAAATAGAGACCGAATATTTCAATCATGATACAGAGCTATAGACATACACAACCGCCTAGATATGTCATGTAGCCTAATTTGCGTGCATTGGGGAGTCACTCTCTAAACAAGGGGGATTAAAATTGCTTTTGAATGCGCGTGCGTGTTTTGCTTTCGGTTTCAGTTTTAACAATCGCGCCAAACTCTCAGCTGAGCTGAGTCACTTTTCAGATAGTCAAACCACTTATATAAAGGAATTCGTGCTACCTTTTTTGTCGACAATTTCAATATCTTTGGATAATAACTCGAGGTTAGATTCACTTTCGTCCCTGCTTCGTCCTGGTGTTAAGTTTGCTTTGCAAAGTGCGGTAGGAAATGAACTTTGTACTTTGACGTGCACACGCACGCTGCACGCTGATTGGCTGTCGCATATTTTTTGCTGTGTGATTGGCGTATGTGATTCCATATGATATCTTTTATCGGCCCAGCCAGGTACAACTCTAAAAGTGATGACTTACTTTTGATACTTTAAAATTTCGCTTAACACATTTATTAAACATGTTTATCTAAAGGTGATTTTAACATTACTTTAGACAGTTCCCTTGACAGATGGCCTCCTCACGCTTAAACTTCTTCCAATACCACAGAAAATTGGTATAAAAGACATTTGGAGGAAGAAATTCCCTAACTTAAAGGAGTAGTTCACTTTCAGAACAAAAATCTGCAGATAATTTACTCACCCATTTGTCATCCAAGATATTCATGTTTTTCTTTCTTCTGTCAATAAGAAATAGTTTTTTTTTTATTTCTCTCCATAATGGACTTCTATGGTGCCCCAAAATACAGTTTAAATGCAGCTTCAAAGGGCTCTACATGTAAATGATCCCAGACGAAGAAAGAAGGGTCTTATCTAGCAAAACAATCGGTTATTTTCTAAAAACATTTACAATTGATATACTTTTTAATCTCTACACGGAGTACACACAGAGCTAGACAAGGCGAGCATTTGAGGTTAAAAAGTATATAAATTGTAATTTTAGAAAATAACCGCTCATTTTGCTAGATAAGACCATTTTTTCCTCGGCTGTGATGGTTTAGAGCCATTTGAAGCTGCATTTTGGAAGTTCAAACTCGGGGGCACCATAGAAGTCCATTATATGGAGAGAAATCCTGAAATGTTTTTCTCAAAAAACATATTTCCTTACGACTGATGAAAGGAAGACATGAACATCTTGGATGACAAGGGGGTGAGTACATTATCTGTACATTTTTGTTCTGAAAGTGAACTACTCCTTTAAAGTCCTTTACATTGAACAATAAGGCATGTACTGCCATGTCTTGTATTGATTATTGGGTAGCTTCTTGTAGTTTACAGAAAGCAAACATTTTAATCAACATTCTTCCTATGCCTCTGACAGACCATAAAGCAGTTTCTATTATTGTTGGCCGACAATCTGTTTTCAACAACCATTATAACTCATACTGGAAACTTAATAATTCAATTCTGGACAATCTGTTAAGGTGACCATGTGCAGTTTGATTGCACATTATTGGAATTTAGCTCAATTGACGAAAGATTATTGTAACTGGGAATTATTGAAGTTTGAAATAGGTACATTTTTAAGAAATTATGGAAGTGTATTAGCTAAAGCCAGAAAACATGAAGAAATAAAATTTCAAAGAGCTCTCTATTTTCTCAGACAGTGAAAAAATAGAACTGATTACTCTTCAAAACCACCCTGATGATATTTATAAAAGGAAAGCAGAGGGGGATTTCTAGACAGAGATGGCTAGAGAAGGGTGAACAAAGGGTCAACTACACAAATGTCATTCAAAAAATACAGTTTCACATCTGAATATTAATGGTATTTTAACACATGACCCGAGATCTATTGCTGGTTATTGTTCATCTTTTTAAAGCTCTCTTTATGCATCTAGGTTTAATGAAAATGATGCCTCTGATTTCTTAGCCTTACTAATACCAAATCTATAAGTGAAGACAAAAAAGAACTGTACGATAATTCTATTTGTATAGAGGAACTCTCACATGCTATTAAGGAACTTAAGTTAAATAAATCCCCTGGTGTGGATGGATTCACTTCTGAATTCTATAAATCTTTTTCTGAAGAACTTGCTCCTTTTCTTATAAAACTTTTTTCTTAAGAGTATAAAACTTGAATAGCTTCCACCCAGCCTCACACAAGGCTTAATTACCTTAATACCCAATTAATTATTGATGATACACAATCTGGTTGAATTAGGAACAGACACATTTCAAATAATATTCATTTAGTTTTAGATCTCATTGATTATCCCCAGCTGATTCTGATAGCTTCATTATTATTATTTTTTTATTAATAAAACTTTGTAATCCAGGTAACTGTTCAGTCAAACTGTGTGTTGGTACCTCTCCCAGATTTAATCTTAATCGTGGTATCAGACAGGGATGCCCTATTTATCCCTACTTGTTCTTACTGTGTTACACAAACTTGCTGATTTTATAAAACAGAGCACTTTAAGACGAATTACAGTTGCAGATAACATCATCACTATAAGCCAATTAGCAGATGATACCACTCTTTTTCTAAAAGATGCAGGGGAAATACCCAAAGCTATTAATGTTACTCATATTCTCTAAAGCTTCAGGTCTTCACCTAAATGTTAATAAATGTGAATTAATGTCATTAATGTCAGCAGATGATACCACTCGTTTTCTGAAAGATGCAGGGGAAATACCCAAAGCTATTAATATTACCCATATTCTCTAAAGCTTTAGATCTTCACCTGAATGTTAATAAATGTGAATTAATGTCTCTTAAGCAGTGTGATTTACCATCTATTTGTGGTATCCCTATTTAGGAATAAAGATTGTAAAAGATGAAGAGAGAAGATGTAAACTAAATGTCTCCCCTATTATTGATAAGACAAAGAAAGAAGTGTTGGTTGCAAAAGCAGAGGGTATCTCAAGGCTCACTTATACAGCTCTCTCTCTCTCTTGCAATAATATTTGCAAGACTGCTGATAATATGCTTTTCATTTTTTTATGGAAAAATAAAACCCATTATTTTAATAAATCATTAGTATTCTTCTCCATATTCTAACTGTTCATCGTGATTTCTTGGAACTTGGACTTTGCTTGATGTTCACATATTCAAGAAATTACAGTGTCTGTAGCATTTCTGTCGTTGTCACGGTGTGCTGGGGGTGAGGAGCCAGAGGGAAACTCGCAGGAGCCAGGAGTACAAACGAACAAGGTATTTATTAAACACAGACAGGAAATCCAGGAGTACAACAAAGACAACGTAACTTCAAGACGAGACAAAGAAACGGGAACAAAGGACTATTTAAGGAGTAGCAGAGAGGAGTGACAACTAAACAAGGACAGGTGATACAAATCATTGTAAGGAGGGGGAAGTCCAAATATGGGCAACAGGGGCAACCAAATCAAACAGAACAATAGGGGGAGACAAAGGAAGAAACCGAAACATGAGTCCATGGGGGGGCGCACTAGGAAAACACAACAAAACAGTCCAAGATCCTGACAGTCGTAAAGAAATGGCGAAATATTAAAGATTAAGTGGACATTTGAAATAAATGTTGTTTAGTCAATATTAAACAAGGATTAGATCACGTTGTAAAGTGTAAAAACAATCGCCAGGCCGTTGGCGCCCTCTGCAGGCATTTGTTATCATGCATAATGTACATTAGTTCTATTGTTTATATACTACATTATGTATTTTAAAAAAGTTTTGCTTTTAATACTTTATTAGAACTAATTATTGCCTCATTTGCTATTATATATGTATTTTAGGTAGCCTAATTTTAAAGGCTATTGTTCGCTTAGGTCTATTTTCATTACCACAAAAATGTATTATAATTATCCGATTACTTGAGTAATCGTCAGAATAATCGACTGATTACTCCATTACCAAAATAATTGTTAGTGACAGCTCTAGTCACAGTCTTTGTAACATGTCTTCAGTAATACATTTCTAACCTTTATAATGTGTTTAGAAGCGATTCTCTGAATTGCCTTTACACATACTTTAAATAAGAGCCTGGAAATCAAGTAGTAAATGGAGTGTGCAGCTGCTGAGCTGTAAATGTGAGCAGATGAAATAGTGTTAATTTTAGAAAGTAAGCAGGAAACGAGGTTTCTGGTCAGTGTTACTTTTCAGAAGAAATCCAGCTTGTTGCAGCAAAAACTTAAGGATTTAAAATCGTTTCTGATCTCTTTTCAGTACGACTTAATGCCCTGCTAAAATGAGGGCTTGAACTAGAATAGGGCTGTGAGGATTTTCCCCTAACAGCTACATAAACACAGGGTGGAAGTCTGTATGGTGCCTCATTAGATTTTTCACTGCCACAAAATGAGAGCAGAGCAAGTTCATTTTCAGCCCTTTGGATCTGTTTATTTCATGACCACACCCTGGCCTCATCGGCACAAAAGAATCTACTCCAACCAAGCCCCCAGCCCAAGCACAAACTTACTCTCTGCCCCGTAGTCCCGCTGGTTGTTTTACACACCCAAATTGGTATTTATGTTGGCTGACCAAATTGCAAGTTTGAGAGACCTGGGTGCCCGCAAACTACAGGATCTATTAATATCCATCCAGACACCATCATTATGAATGACTCATAACAGCTTTATGGGAAAACGTAGGACAATCAATTAAAAAAGAACTTAATGAAAATTGGCAGTGTAAAAAAACCAGGATTTAATCTTTATGCTTAGATTTAAATCAGCAACATTTCTGACCTTTTGAGAGGATTATGTTGCAAAATGTAAACTATTGCTTAAACTTGCTGTTTAATTAAAACATGTCATACTGCAATATTTATGTAGGGAGGGATAAAATAGATTATGTGGTCTTCTTTAATCTCACTTGGAGACTGTGAAAGATTTCAATATCGTTTCTCTTCTGCCCAATATGCAACAGTCAGCATTAGTCAAGATAGAAATAACATGATAAGGGAAATTTAAATTCATTTTTTTAAGTATTTGGGTGGTACACTATTGCAAAACGAATGATGCATTTAATCACTTAAGCTTCCACACCCTCTTCTCCCTCATCCCACTCTCCCTCTCCCCCTCGTCCTGTCTTCCAGTTATTTCTCTTCGTTCTAACTTTATCTTCCTCCGCACATCTGTATTGGCAGTCTACATGACTTTCAGATTGGTTGCTTATGCTCTTTCGGGACTAGAATGGCTCATTTGACGGGTGCAATTAATTTAGAAGTTGGAGGAATTTGAAAATAAAGAGTGCTCAACAGTAATGTTCTCCAGGCAACTGCAGCAAATCACAAAGTGGGAAGGTTAAAAACACCCTCACACCCATCTGAACTGAATGTGTCTGGAAGCCTCAAAGCAAACATTAACATTATCTGCTCAATGATCAGTCTTTTCTTATTAATTTATCCTGTTGCCAGAAATAGCACAATCATAGAAATAGAAACCAGTGACTGACTGCACATCCACTGGAAACAACATGTATATTTTTTACATTTTCTTGTGATTAATAATCTTTACAATGCAATTTAGGTTGCTTTCACACCTCTGGTTTGTGTTCATACTGTGTTTTTTTCACATCTATCATTAAACACAGAACCAAATCACATATGATTCCAAAAGGTTTCTGACCAGTGTTAATAATGTTTTCCCAACATTGTTCCATGCTCACAGATGTCCAGGGCAAACACTTCATCTTGGACCCCTGAGAACTCTTAGACCCAGAAAAAGGTTCTCATACTGGCTGCCAATATTCACAATACACCCACACAGCAATGTGCGAGTCTCTGCTACGCGGGTGTATAATAAATGAAGGCACGTAGGGGGGTTCAAGAGCCTGTCCTCATCTCTGTAGGTTGGGTGTGTCTTAAAAGAAGCCGTCCGGTTTCTGTAACCTCCATGGAAAGAAGAGGTGGAAAGGGAACTGTAATCTCACAGCACTCATCCACCTACACAGTACCCTTCTACAGCTTGGATTGATTAGGATTTTCTTATGTTTCACAGCCTGTGTTTGCTGTGTTTGCAATTTTTGACCAATGCATGTGACTGTATAGCTCAAATAAAATTGTGATTGTGCGGATGTATATTGTGCAATAAAAGACAACTGGAGCTATGAATTTATAATGTGAAAAAGTTCTCTAAAACTTTTTATATCCACTCCAGGTGGTAAAAAATGATTTAACTGAAAAACTGGCAAAAACTTGGTAGGCCTGGCATATGACTTACTGTTACATGACCTTTTACTATGAATGCATATCATTTATAAGACTTAATCATTCTATGATTGTAAGCAGGGTGTGATATTTGGGGGGGAAAAAAGAAGAAGAGGTTGGGGGGGGGGGGGTGCTTTTGAAAAAAATGTTTCTCTCTCCGTATAGGCAGAAGTTGACCCAACTCCAGTAAGGCTATAGATTAAAGTAATCTAATGTTAGTGTAATCTGCTAAAGGGGTCCTATTATGCTCTTTTACAAAGTTTTTATTTTGTTTTGGGGGTGCACTAGAACATGCTCTCATGCTTGGTGGTTCGAAAAACGCATTCATTTTCACATAATTTACATTATTACAATAGCTTTCTCCCTAGGAATTTCCATAGGTGGGATTTACGTTGTGACATCATAGCATGCGAAAACCAAACGCCAAAAAGGAGCCATTCGTTGTAGTTCTTGAAAATGGATTTTTTTTTTTTTTTTACTAAAAATCTCCCTTTGGAGTGGACTTTGTAGATGTACTTTGTAGATGTTTTTTATGGCCAAACACACACACCACACACTGGCTAAAATTTTAAAAGTGAAAATGCATAATAGGACCCCTTTAACAATACGCATTTTATACCCGTCTTTTTAGGCAAGTACCAGATACTTAGGAGTGGGTTTGCTGGATACATAGAACTGAAGGGGGAGGGGTCTGACAGCATGGTATAACAAGCACACTCATGCCCTAAAGAGAGCAGCCTGGAAAACAGAGCACAAAAATAAAGAAAACAAAACTAGAGGTATTTTGTATTGCATTGTGGGAAAGTACCTACTCCTACGGAAAAGCATTAAAAACTGCTAGATCTGATTACCTTTTGTCTCTTTTAGAAGAAAACAAACACAAAACCATGTATTTATTCAATACAGTGGCTAAATTAATGAAAAATAAAGCATCAACAGGCCTGAACTACTTTACTTCCAAGATCGATACTGGTCAGCTACTTTCTCTGCTAAAGGAGAGAAAGAATTGTATAAACTTGTTGTATCATCCAAACCAACATGTATGCTAGACCCTATTCCATCTAAGCTACTAAAAGAGCTGTTTCCAGAAGTCATATCTTCTTCTGACTATTATAAATTCGTCATTATCATTAAGATTAAGATGTTCAAAAAACCTTCAAACCTCTTAAGCCTCTCAACTTGCCCCCAAATAATTATTTTACTTGCAGACCGATCTCGAATCTGCCTTTTCTAAAAAGTATTCTTACAACTATGTTGCTACTTAGAGGAAAATGGTATCTAGGTTTTCCAGGCAGGATTTAGACTGTATCATAATGCTGAGACTGCTCTCATAAGAGTTATAAATGACATGCTCTTATCATCTAATCGTGGTTGTATCTCTCTATTAGTGCTACAGGATCTCAGAGCTGCGTTCCACACTATCGACCACAACATTTTTTGAATAGTCTAGAAAACTATGTTGGTATTAGTGGAAGTGCATTGGCATGGTTCAAATCATACTTATCTGATCATCATTAGTTTGTAGCAGTATCATACCGAGGTCCGAGGTATCATACCGACCACAAGTGCAGTATGGAGTACCTCATGGCACAGTACTAGGACCATTGCTTATCACAAAAATGTTCACACCCAGTTTTCACTTTTATTTTAGCACTGACCATATATGATGAGCTAATATGCATCGTAATATCATGGGGAAAGAGTATCTTAGATAGACTACAGTGAATAATTCTAAGCGACTTACAAGTGATAAGGGATGCAACACACATATATTATTTAAAGGTTCATTATGCTCGCTTGTCCACAGAAACACTTTTATAATAAGCAGTCATATGCATCAAAAAAGCTTAAAGTAAATGACCTTATCAAAACATAATTGTAGCTATTTGAAAAGCTTGTATTTGACAACCACTCTTTAATAATATTTGCACATATTCATCTGATACTCTTTTGGATGTGACATAAGTGTATTGTTTGTATTCCAAAATAAGCAGAACACAAAACTGCCTCTGTCTGTTCATCCCATTTAGTTTGGCGAAAAGGACCAATTTTTTAACAGAAACCCTTT
>NC_133369.1:29473597-29570306 GCF_049309525.1 Garra rufa
TGAATAACTGTAAAGGTTGAGTGATTAACACTGCATCATTCCCTACAGACTTGCTTTCCTGTCCTTGATCAATTTATAGATTTACACAACATAAATGTGTTGATTGGTGTATATTTCATTTTTACTTTTTTTGTGGTTTTTTAATTACTTTCCTGGAAAATATTGATGTAAACATTGAGTAAGAGTCAGCTGTATGGACACTGATCATTCTGATGCACATCAGAAAATCACTTACATGAGAAAGCTGTTTAAGGTGTAAAACTGCTGCTCCTGTTAAATACACCCCCGTCAATACATGCTACACCATTAGTAAGCAGAGTTCTCCACACATTTATGTTCTTTTTCCCACATTCACAATACATTGTGAAGAATACAGCTTATTTGTTTACATGGCAGGTGTTAAACTGATTCCTGTTACTTTCTTAAATGGCTTAAGGAAATGCGTTTTTGCAGTTATGTGATTCTTTAGAACTCTGCTTACTTCAAAAATCTTGAAATAAGCCATTTTTTAAGTGCATGTAAATTGGGCCATTGGCTCCAGGACAGCTCTTCCTGTTAGTAGCCCTTATGGCACCATCTCTGATAGCTTTCTTTGTTAAGGCCCTTTCACAGCAATAGTTGTGTGAAAAGATTAATTGCAGACAAATGATCCATTCACACCAAGAGCAAAATGATTATCTGTTGGTCTAGAAGAGAATAAAGTTATTTGATAGTTCAGAATTTGTATTTTCCTTTGCATTTTGATGTATTTTAAGGAATGTAGTGTTTTTTTGATACCAGTAAAGAGCATGGTTGAAACCCGCTTTTGCAAAAATTTTACTACTAGTCCAAATTTTTTTTTTTCTCTACTGTCGCTATCTCTATTTACCCCTTATCTAAGGAATTTAATGCTTTAATGATTGAAGTAAGTGCAGTGCAGTGAAGAATAGAGACAAAAGAATCAAGATAAACTGTCTCACAGACAAAAATGTGAATATTTACTGAATATTTTATGCAAGCAGTCTGTTCTACATTTATTTACACGTACATGTTTGCTTCAACATTTGTTTACCATCTTCTACATCTTTTTGCCTTTGCAATACCGTTATTTTTTTAATTTAGAAAAAGGTCATTTTAAAAATGATTACAAATGTAATTAAAATATTTATTCTATTTATTGTGCTGTCATAAAGAATGTGTAAGAGTTGGATTCAGTAACTTATATTTTACAGTGGTGGCCAAAATTATTAGAACACTAGTATTTTCACCAGCTAAAAATGGTTGTAAGTCAGTTATTTCTATCTTTTGCTGTAGTGAGTCAGTAGGAAATATCAGTTTACATTTTCAAACATTCATTTTGCCATTAATTGTAATCCAGTGAGATTTTTGTTTGCACAAGGAGTCTGACAACAGCCAGTGCTCCACACAGAGGTCTGATCTCATCATCATCCAGTCAGTCTGGAATGACATGAAGAAACAGAACAAACTGAGACGGACTAAATCCAGTAGAGCTTTGGCAACGTCTCCTAAGATGCTTTAAGAAACCTTCCTGCAAAGCTGCAGCACTGTTAAAAGTTTTAGGCACTTGTGTAAAAATGCTGTAAAATGAGGATGCTGTCAAAAATCTTTATCAATTAACTTTGATTAACTAAATTAAATCAACATTTGGTGTAATCATCCTTTGTGCTTAAAGCAGCTTTTGCCCTAGGTGCACTTTCACTTACATAGTTTTTCAGGTAGCTTTGCAGGAAGGTTTCTTGAAGCATCTTGGAGACGTTGCCACAGTTCTTCTTAATCTGTCTCAGTTTGTTCTGTTTCTTCATGTCATTCCAGACAGACTGGATGATGATGAGATCAGATCTTTGTGTGGAGCGCTGGCTGTTGTCGGACACCTTGTGCAAACAAAAATCCCACTTGATTATTACAATTAATGGCAAAATTAATGTTTGGAAATGTAAACTGATATATCCTACTGACATACTACAGCAAAAGGTAGAAATAACAGACTTAAAACCATTTTTTAGCTGGTAAAAATACTAGTGTTCTAATAATTTTAGCCACCACTGTATATAATTTATAACTTATATGCCATACTGAAAATGACTAAAAAAAAACACTGAAACAGAGAAATTTTGTTGCTTTCACTACATGGAAAACAGTTTTATGAAGATTAACATTTGTATGCCTGGTTTCACAGACAAGTCTTAAGCCTAGTCCTAGACTAAAATGTAAGTCTGAGCTGTTTTAACTAAAGAACAATTGCATTGATTGATCTTAAAATATATCAGTGCCTTTGTTTTGTCTCAAGAGGCACACCAGTAATGTTTTTTTTTTTCTAAGCATGTTAATAAAACTTAAATTTCTAAGCCCTGTATGTGAAACCGGGCCTTAATGTCCCAAGTTAGAAATTTTCCTGCATAATTCACAGAGTGAGTTTTTGTAAGTAAAATGAACATTATTATCAAAATATACTCAAATTATTCTTAATTGAGAGTTTGTGAGTCAGATTCAGAACAATCTGGAAAATCTATATCCACTTAGCCCCAACATGAATACCAATTATGAATGATAAAAAAGATAAACATTTTAATTATGCAAAGAAACATCACTTGCAACAAAATTTATTTGTGTCTTACTTTTCCTCTGCTTTCTTTTTTTACAGATGGCAATATCTGAATTGCAGGCCAGCACCTGAAACAAGGCAGGCCATACATAACAAGGTTTACATCCTTGTATTATGCTCAAATGTTACATTTGCCAATTGAGCTGGGGAATTGATTTGACAATCAAAAGGACTTTTAAGGATAGATTTTTAATCCTTTTTGGAATTTTCTATTTTACTGAAGTTGGTGAAGTTGCCATTTTAGAAATGCTGTGACCAGTTGTGGCTTTTTGTTAAATGCATATAGAAACGTAGCCTTGTTTTATAGAAGCTCAAGTGAGATTGGATATTTAACAGACATTTGCTAGAATATAATTCCAATAGTTGAAGTAATCATGTTTTGATATCAATTTTTAAACATCTTGCATAATATATCATGTTTCTTGTGTCATAAACGATTGACTTTTATACCTCAAAAGAGGCAACATTTGGCTTTATCATGATGGCTTATTCAATGGACCATATGCAAGAGTTAAGTGGAGGAGATGCCTTCATCTGCACAGAGTGTGGTGAAGGGTTTAATCAGTACCCAAAACTAGTTGAACACATGGCCATTCATGGACTTACTGACATATTTTCCTCTGATGGATTAAGCATTAGTAATGGTAGTTGTATCAACGCGTCCATTGAGGTTGCTCTTCATGAAAATGGAATGCTCACTGTGGTTGATAGATCTGTGTTGTCCAACTTTACTTTCTTGTTTGGAAAACCTTCATCCAAGACATTATGGTGCCAACCCCCTATTCAAGCCCCCTTGACTTCATCTAAGGTAATAGAGAAGGAGTACACTCAATTTAAGTGTGAAAGATGTGGACAAATGTTCAAAACCCCAAAGAGCTTAATACTGCATCAGCAGTACCGTGCCCTTGAGCAGGGCTTCAAATGCACTCTGTGCTGCAAGGTGTTTGATGACCGGGAGAGTCTGCAGAGCCACCTTCAAAACCATGCTCATGAGCGCTTTTATAGTTGTGGACACTGTGGAAAGCGATTCTTAAGACAAGAGACCTTACTGTCACACCAGAAACAGTGGCATGGATCTATTGGTTCCAAGACTTCAAGTAGATCTGTGGAAAATCAAGAAAATAACATGGACCGGTCTTATCCTTGCAAAGTTTGTGGCTTGCGCTTCTTCTGGTTGTCTGACTTGCAAAGCCACCTAAACAGTCATTCTCGTGTCAGCAAGCCACCCAGTGGTGTAACACAAAAACAGGAAATGCTTGGGGAAGAAGAAAGCACGAAAAATGGCGATTCAGTTAATGAGCCATGTTGTTGTGGCCTGTGTGGGGAACAGTTTAAGCAAATTGCAGAATTAAGAGAGCATCACAAAACAGAGCACCCAGATGAGGTTGAAGTAAAGGACTCTTCAGGTGTGTCGCCCAAGGTGAAACCGCAATACCATGGTGTAATGCGTCAAAAGCATCGAGTTGATCCACTAAGGTCAAGCCTAAAAGGAAGACCTAGAGGAATGAACAGAGCCAGTTTTGGTGGTAAACTCTTCTCCTGCAAACTCTGCCATCGGGTGTTTGTACACTCAAGCAGCCTCTCTCGTCATATGCGTTACCATAAGGGTACTCTGCATGCTTGTAATTATTGTGGAAGACACTTTCCACAAAGATGTGATGTCACAAGGCATGTGGCCATGTACCACAATTTAGCACTTCAATCCAAGGCTCCTGGGCAGTTAAAGACACAACATTGGGATAAAAACAGTAAGCAGGAACCTACGGAAGCATCGACACAAACAAAAAGTGATAGTCAACTAGAAGAGTTTGATGAAGAAAACCAGCCCAAGCCAGATGACCTGTTACTTGGTTCTCCTCATAAGGGAACTTACAAATCAAGGATGAAGTACAAATGCAAAGAATGTTGTAGAGTCTTTGGGCTACTTAGTGTTTATCGGCGACACATGTATTACCACAAGCGAAGTCCCTGCAAGGTGTTGCTTAGTTGTCCTCTCTGTCCAAGCCGCTTCACATTCCTCTCTGCTTTAGATCGCCATCTTGTATATCATCATAAAGGAGACTCTGAGAATGATGCCACAAAACCTCCTGAGACTGATGTACCTGATTTTGAAAGTCAACAAGGAGATGCTGAAAACCCTGACACAAATGCTGATGGTAGCATGCCATCGGAAATACTGAATGAATCCACTGAATGTTCTCAGACCTAGAGGTCCACAAAATGGCCAAAAGTATATGGACACACTTATTTAATGAACAAGTTTGGCTTTTCCTGCAATTTAAGTGAAGACAAATATAAAATTGAGTATTATGTGCTTTATTAAGCGAGGACCCTATTTCTATTCCAGCAGGGCAATGACCCTTTGCACAAAATGGTGCTCTACAGTTTCTGGGGTTGAAGAAGGTAAATGATGTGCACAGATCCACTACTGAGCGCCTTTGGGATGGATTGGGAACACAGAATTGAGCTAGAACTTTTATTGTTATTGCCTGACCTTCTTGAAGCTCTTGTGTCTGAAGCAAGTCCCTGCAATGGTGTTTAATCCCAAAAGAGTCTTGTTGGAGTCTTTGTTATTATACTTTTGAAAATAAACAGTTGACAAGAGCATAAGAGCATCATTTACCCCAAAGGCATTTAGGTCTTCTTGCAAACTGGCACTGTCCTTTTGGAAAAGAAAGGGCCCTCCTGACATAGTTGCAACAAAGTTGGAAGCACAGAATACTCAAGTAAATCATTGAAGAGTTTGGTGTTAAGAGTACAATTCTGACTGGAATACCTGGAGAAAATCTTTTTTAATAACTTTGTAATTGGATAAGAGTGTCCACTGTGAAGATACAATGAATATCTGAATTTTCAGAATGCTCATAGTTAGAGTTATTGACATACTGTTTTTTTTTTTATATATATTTTGAGTGTTGTACTTTTGTAGCGTTTGGCTCCTCGGATGTACCAAATGAATACTGTTTCTCATGTGTCTCATGTATGTTGCATTTGTTGTATATAAAATGTTTCCCCCAATATTCTCATTTGCATTTTCCAATTTTTGGATAGGCATTTCAAATTCTTATTCAAAGTAGGTGTTGACACAGTATGCATTCACAAATCAATGGGATCTTCATGTCATTTGAACTGAAAAGTTGATTCAAGAACACACTTCTGCTGCAGGGTTCATGTATTTTAGTTAAACTTTTTTATTTTTTTTATAATTCAACTTCAAAAGTCTCTACACAGACTAAACACTGCATAGGATTTTTTTTGTACAAATTGTATTTTTTATTTTGTTTAAGTGGTGATACAAAACATTGGTTACATATTTTGTGCAAGTCTAGTTCCAATTGTTTATAAATAAAAATAATTCTGTTTTCCCCTTCTAAGGCCTTGTGATTGATTTTATGCATGCAAATATTGTTAGACATTTATTTGACCTTATTTCAGATTATGCTATACACACACATTCCCCTAGTCTTTTAAAGATCTTAAATTTTGTTGTCATCATTTTGAAGATTTTACTTATTTATCATGAAGAGTCAAGACGCACTCAGAATTAAAATTCTCATTGACAAATATGGTAAAAATACACTGTAGCTTAAGAAAAGTTATTTTAGATTTTGAAAACCTGTATAATGCTACATTCACACATTCTAATGACTGACAATTAGGGCAACTTCAAAATCACTGCGAGAAATAATTCTGTGGAAAGAATGTTTATGTATACTTATATGATAGTGTATAGTTTGATTTGTACCATATGAACTGTTTGACAAAAAAAATGTATACCAGTATAATGGTAAAATTGTATACGGCTTTTGCATTTGGTTTTGCAAAGAGAGAAGTTTTTCCCTGTGGTTATCAACAGCATGCTACAGATTCCGTTTTATGTAACAACCAAACTGTACCTAATCCAGTTACACAAGGTCTTTCAATCTTGCATTGTCAACTCCCGGTTCTGTCAGTGGTGTGGGGTTAATTTAGAGTTATGTCTAAAGCACATTTATCATATCCGTTTGCTAGGGGGCATTCACATAAGAACAGAATACAGATCTCAAACCTTGCTTTTTTAAACTATGATTAATTTACTTTTGTTTGCAGTAGATGAAAAGACTAAAAAAAAATCAATCTCAACTTGCTACCAGTGTTGTTTTTGACAACCATCTTAGATTTAGTCTTAGTCTTTTGGACTAAAATGCTTATTAGTTTTAGTCAAATTTTAGTCACTTCTATATGTGATAGTTTTAATCCAATTTTAGTCGACGAAAAGTCAAAAAGGTTTTAGTCTAGTTTTAGTCAAAAAAGGGGAAAAAGTAGTCTTTTAACAAATTAATGTATGTCAGTAAGTATTTTGCTGTTGGGTAGTGTCACTTGAAAGTTCTGAAAATAGCAGATCTATAGTTCAACACAAAGTGAGCTTCCGGATCGACTATTTTCACCAATAATTACAATAATAAAGGAATGTTTTAAAACATAAAAGACAAACAAGGATGGAATGCTAAAACGGCTTGCCATACTAGTATGGCAAGGAGTATTTAATGCTAAAACGGCTTGCCATAGCGGCAGATACGTTTCAGGTTTTGATTGGCATGCACAATAAGCAGAAATGTCATGCATTTTAAATGTCTGACGGACCACCCACTAACATTTTCGTCTATTCTCGTCTCGTCAACGAAAACTCACACACGTCTCGTCATGTTTTAGCCATCAACGAGCCATGTTTATCTCGTCATCGTCTCGTTATCGTCATGAAAAAAAGTGGCGTCAATGAAATGATTTCGTCATCGTCATTGTTGACGAAAACAACAGTGCTTGCTACACAGAAATCCTGGAACCCTAAATTTAATGTTTGGTAACAGAGCCTTTAGGCAGTTTGATGGTTGACTTATAGCCATCAGTGACATTCTTAAACCAATGTGTACTGGTTGTTTGTTCTCATTTTCTTTTGCCAAATCTTAAATTCTCTCAGGTTTGAAGGGTACCTTCTTCTAAATGCTGTTATCTGATTTCTCAATTTGGTATTCAGTGGGGTTTCGATCTAGACCAGGGGTGCCCAAACTTGGTCCTGGAGGGCCACTGTTTTGCATAGTTTAGCTTTATCTCCAATTAAACACACCTGAACCAGCTAATCAAGCTCTTACTAGGCATTCTAGAAATTTCCTGGCAGGTGTGTTGAGGCAAGTTTGAGCTAAACTCTGCAGTACACCGGCCCTCCAGGGCAGAGTTTGGGCACCCTGATCTAGACATATTGGTGGCCAATTTGTATGAGTCTGGCATTGATTTAAACCATGCAGTGGTGTTTTTGAAGTACTTAGGTTTTTCTACCATAGTTTGAGTATATTATGATGTGTTGAAACTACCACAGAACCAAACACTGGCACCAGCATTTTAAAGAGCAATGAAATAAACTAAATATCATAGGTAAATGACCCTAAACAAAATTCAAAACACCTAGGTTTTGAAGTGGCAAACAGTGAATGGCACCGTATATTGGTACAAATGTGCATTTTGCTCAATCTAATGACAGGTGGTCAAGTAAGACACATTACCTTTTATGCCTGGGCACACTCAGCCAGTAAAGAGCTGAAGTTCATGTTGACTATATGATCTTATCTTGTCCATGGAGTAGTCTAAGAGGGATTGTGCTGAACCTTTTTAATGGCTGATGGTTTTTTTCTTCATCTATTCTGAAGCCATTATAGGTGTTTGTATTAACTCTTGCAGATCCCCTCATAGTATAGTCTTGGAATACTTAAAACTCTAGGCATTTCCATGTGATGCCATAGACATAGTACCAGGGGTGTCGCTAGTGGGGGGAAAAGGGTGACAGAGTGGCTTCCGAAGCCATATTCCGATTGGCTTTATCACTCTGTCTTCTCTCCACCAGTAAGCTGGTGTGTGGTGGGCGTTCTGGCGCACTATGGCTACCATCGCATCATCCAGGTGGATGCTGCACACTGGTGGTGGTTGAGGAGATACCCCTGACATTGCAAGCGCTTTGAGTTCTAGAAAAGCGCTATATAAGTGTAACAAATTATTATAGGGGGGGCCCCCTACTCCCTCCCCCATTGATTTTGAGGGGTCCCATATCAAACCCCCCCCCCCCCCCCCCAAACACGATTCTAGGAGGGCCCGAGTCAATATGGTGATCTTCAGGATTCTCAGAAAGTGCAGTGTTTTAGAATAGCTATGGTTTTGTGGGGCCAGGTCAGGTCAGTAGATATGCAAGTACAGCAACCTAAAACATCTGATCATTTCCATTGCAGTGCTGTTAATTTTAAGAAAATGTCAACCCTCCTGTTAGTGATGATAAGCCCAGTCGTGTCATTAGAAAACATAATTACAGCTGTGAGGTGAACATATAAGGATGCATATAGTTATAGTCAAAGTCCCTTTAAGGCAAGTCATGTCACTCAGCGGCCATCTTTGAAATGCTACTCGGGCAGGCAAGTGCAGCTCCAGCTCTTTGAATGGGGTAACATCAAATTCTCCAAAACTGTTCATTAAGCTTACGATTAAATTTTATATTTTAAATCTCCAAAGAATTTCAACAAGAACTGCCTCATAAATATGGTTCCTTGTGCTCCAATAGCATTAAAAAACGCTTATTTTTATATGTGCCAGTGCACATGCGCAGTACTGAGCGCATGTCTTAAAGAGCCGATTGTTTCTATAGCAACCGGGACTTCTAACTGCAGCTGCAGTGATGCGCTGACTTTACTAATCAACGATTGGCTCTTTCACTAAGAAGGCGGGGCTTCACAGCCATAATAAACGTTGCATTTTTCCCCATTCAAAATTATACGAGTGACAAGTCTTGGGTATTCCATAGTCTTTGGTATAGTCCAGGACTGAAGTCAGTCAGGAAGTCTAGTATCCAACTCTAGACAGAATTGCAGAAGCTCAAGTTGTAAGGTTTTCAGAACAGCTTGTTGAAAAAAGACCAGAACACTGGATCTGATAGCCTCGTGGGTAGCGCGCCATTGTATGGCGCTATTGCGCTTCAGGTGACCATATCTGTTTGTAAGCAGGTAGTACATAGAGGTTTGTTCAAGGTCCTTAAATTGTGCTTGTTAAAATTAAGCTTTATGTTCCTTCTTTGTCTTGTAACCATGTGGTATTTGGAGAGCCAGATAAACAACCTGTGCCTCACAGCAGTTTGCTCCTAACATCTAGAAAGTTTTCACTACATTCTTGTCTGTACTCTCTTTGCCTCCACTTTCTCACCCTACCTTTCTAACTGGTTACATCTTTGCCGCTCTTTTCCACTGACAAGTTTGAAACCACTTGTCTACTCTAGACACCCACAAACATGCATGACTCACAAACAACTCTTTTCTTCTATCCTCTCTCAAAATTTGATGTTTCCAGACTATAATACTGTGATTTCCCCTAGATAATATCTTCTCTCAATTTCATCAAACCATCTCTCTTACTCATTCTCTCACACATCATAAACATGTCTTATTCCACTGGATCTTTTCCTGCCCGATTTAAGTAAGTTCAGTGATCCCCACTGTAACCCCACTTAAACCAATAATTGACACTGCAGAAGTAGATTTCCATTTCCAATAATGTATTCAGCAGGGGCATTTATCCAAACCCACTCCATATGAATTTAAGACTCAACCCAATGCTTGTGTCCATGCCTTACTAGTTGAGCTGGAACTAACAAGTATTACATAACACAGGCCTGAAAATCTGTCTTCAACTTTCTGTATTCCTTTCACAGGCGACTTGCAGGATAAAGCCATTCTGGCTTTAAAGGAGGACATTCACATAGACTACCATGCTCTCCTTTCCTGAAGCCCTATGACTGGCAAGAATTATTTCAAGATCATCTACCTTGAATCTGCTTGACCTATCATTGGCCTTTGCCTTCAGCAACCCATCATGTCATATCAACCCGATCAGTATTGTACATCAATGGTACAGCTATTTACTGCTTTGAGTCCTGTTATACAGGTATATGTGCCTAGGTTTCATGAAGTACCCTAGAGATCAATGCTTTGCTCTCTCTTCTTATCTACAGTTTGTGAGCTCTTTCGAATTTTCGATATTTCAATAAAAATACGACCCAAAAGATCATCAGATCTTGAAAGTCCTGAAAGTAGACAAAAAGAATTCAATCAAACAAATAAGCCAAAAATATACTTCATGTATGTCATTGAGAAAAATAATCCATTGTTACACATCTGTGAGTGGCAAAAGTATGTGAATCTTTGTTTCAGTATCTGGTGTGACCCATTTTGCAGCAAAACTGTAGCTAAACATTTCTTGAAACTGCTGATCAGTCCTGCACAATAGCTTGTAGAAATGTTATTCCATTCCTCAGTACAGAACAGCTTCAACTCTGTGATTTTTGGTGGGTTTCCTCCTATGGACTACTTTCTTCAAGTCCTTCCATGACATTTCAATTGGATTAAGGTCTGGATTTTGACAAAACGTCAGCTTTGTTCTTCTTTAACTATTCTTTGGTAGAATGACTCGTGTCCTTGGGGTTGTTGTCTTGCTGCATGATAGTTTCTCTTGAGATTCAGTTGTCAGACAGAAGTTCTTTGTTTCTTTTAGAATTTGCTGGTATAAATTCATTCAAAATTCGATTCGACTCAATCAATTATGGCAAGCCATCCAGGCCTAAACCATGATACTACCATTTATTTCCAAAATTCTATTTTAGTCTCATCCATCTATAAAACCTTTCTCCAATAGTCCTCTGGTTTGTCCACTCGATCTTTCAGATACTGCAGACAGTCAGCAATGTTTTTTGGAGAGTAGTGGTTTTCTCCTTGCAACTGAGAAAGGCCTTTACCAACCTCATGGACTTTAACATGTCTTGCTTTGGAGTGATCTTTGTTAATTGACCACTCCAGGATTTGTGGTGTCCAAACTCTTTTGAAACAGTTTTGTAACCTTTTCCAGTCTGATGAGCAACAACAACTCTTTTCTGAGCCCCTCAGAGACCTCCATTGTCCATGCCATAATTCACTTCCACAAGCATGATCAGACTTTGATAGATTCCTGTTTAAAAAAAAAAAACAGGGCACACACTGACACATGATAGGCCCTGTCCCAAATGGCACACTTCAAGTGCACTTAAGTTCTTGAAATTGTCAATGTGTGTGCATGTCCGTTAAATCAACTAGACCATAGGGTGTACCATTTATAATTTTAGTGTTCAGAAGAATGCTTGTGAGTGCCCCCTTTGTGGCTGCTATGCGCACTCGATGCGCACTTCTGCTGCGCCCACACTTCTACCCAATGGTCAAAGCGGCATCATGTCACGAAAGTGCGGACTCAGAGGAAGACTGGAAGGTTTTAGGGTGCGATTTGGGACAGGGCCATTGTCGTTCCATTGATTGGAATCACCTCTGAACAGCCTTCAAATTAACTGCTAATCCTAGAGATTCACAAACATTTTCCACTCGGAGACAATATTGGATAATTTTCCAATGGCTAGTATGTCAAAGAGCTGAACTCCACTGAACTGACAAAGCCTGACCACCAATTGAACACAACATTACCAAACAGCTAGACTCAACAATAGCAGGCATCTTTGGGAAGTATTTAACAACCATCCATATTACTGCCCAGTTTATGTTCTTTACCATAAAGAAAGTTAGCCCACACCAGTATGATTATGCTGTGTAGATCTGGTTCCAGACTCTTTTAATCCCAAAATGGAAAATTGGAACACTTTACTATCTTGCCTTCCAGCTGTCAAGCCTTGCAGATGATCCAGAGTGTATGAGAGCATCTGGTCTTCAGTCAGCCAAAATTGTGCACAACGTCACGCCTCTCTTGGCTCACTGACTATAGGCATCTGCATTAAATTCAAGGCTCAGATGGTAGCGTACTAAGCCACCTCTTTGTCTGAATTCTCCCATACTCTGGAGTCAATCAAAGAACACATGATGGTGCCTTCACATTGTGGTACAAGGTCCCTTCTAAAAGCTTTCATACTGTCCCTCTCCCTTGGTGGTGGAATGAAGTCGCACCCTTCACCTTAACAGTGCAATACATTTTCATCTTTAAGAAATAGCTAAAGACACATTTTTTAGGAGCTTAAATATGTTTCTGCACATACTATTCTTGTACCTTATAGAAATGTTGTTTGGTGCTTTGTTTTGTTGGCCAGTGAATTAATTGCTTCTATTTCTGATGTTCTCATTCTTAATTTGCATTGGATAAAGCATCCTCTAAATCTGTGTCAAGGTTCTGTCACTCTAGTTGTAGTCAGTATTCTTGGATTGGTTATAGAACTCTGACACTCCTATTGTCTTGTCTTGTTGTTGTGAGCATGCAATTCCCGAGTTTGCTGGGGCCGTTTGCTCTTCTGTCCATGTTAGTAATTTTGTGTGCAGAGCGTGGTCTTCGGATCCTGACACTTAGACTAGTTTGAGTTTGGATTGGTTCTGTGTCAAGGTTCAGACATTACGCACCATGCTGTGTTGTCTTTTCTTGTGAGTACATGGGATGAGCATTTCCTCATTCTCTATGTGCTCTGGTCTCGCTGTGCGAGCATTCAAGTTTCGAATCTATTGTCTGACCACGCCCTTCTTGTTAACCACATCCTTCCTGTCCTCCCTCGTTGTCGGTTTTGTTTATTCTCTCCATTTAGGCCTAGTCCACGAATGGACAAACTGCATAGAAAAAGCTGCAGTTTTGAAAATACCGTGTTTTTGCGGACAGGGCCTTTGGCCACAACTTTAGGGGAGGGGGGTCATGGCCTAATGCAGCGGTTCTAAATTCCAGTCCTAGCGCCCCACCGCTCTGCATATTTTGCATGTCTCTCTTAGTTAACACACCTGATTCAAATAACCAGCTTGTTAGAAGTGAACTCTGTGTAGGAACTGTGTTCCGATTGACATGGTCCCTGCACAGTGTTCATTGCTCCCTACTCCCTGAGTGGGGGAAATCTGTTTACTACACTTCGAAACATTCATTCACATATTTGCGCTACGCCACCGCATGCAGCGTCTTCATACACAGATTAAACTTACTAGAGAAGTGTGACATAAATGCATCTGTAAATAAATTATACATTTTAAATTTACATCTCGAATGCTTTAAAGACCTTCAAATGGAACATATACTGTTGCTTCGAACTAATGAATAATGGTGGAATATCCTGTGATGTCCACTTCGAAGGGCAGTAACGTTGGAATAGAACAAATGTCTGAAGCGATATGTGAAACACACAAAATATGCAGAGCGGTGGGACGCAAGGACTGGAATTGAGAACCGCTGGCCTAATGGTTAGAGAGTCAGACTTGTAACCCTAAGGTATTGTACGTGGGGGAAGAGTGAATGTACAGCACCCTCTTCCGCTCTCTTTCACTTTCAATACCACAACCCTTGAGCAAGGCACCGAACCCCCAACTGCTCCGGGGGCACCACGGCACCCCTCTGCTCAGGGTGTGTTCACGGTGTGTGGGTAATATGCAGAACACAAATTCTGAGTATGGGACACCATAGTTGGCCATACGTTACATTGTTTCCTTTCCCTTGTGTTTTCAGTCCTGTGGCAGTTCCTCATCTTGTGTTCTGCGCTGCTTGTTCCTGTTCTGCCTTGCCCTGTTACCAGTCCAGCTACCAGTCCTATTTTGCCCTATGGGGTAGTTTTTGATTGTTTTGTTTTAATTTTTAATTAAATAAAAGCCCACATTGAACCCTGCATCTGAGTCCTTGTCCCTTCCCTGCTCGAACCCTGACACGGTGGTTCCCAACCATGTTCCTAAACCACCAGCCCCCAACACTACACATTTTGCATGACTTCACAATCTAACACACTAGATTTAGGCCATCAGCTAATTAGTAGAGACTCTGGCTGTTTGAAAATCACATCCTATACCCTCAGCAGGAGTGGGGGGGAAAGGGTGACAGAGTGCATAGGGCCCAGTGAACTTGATTTTGTGATTTGCACAGGGCGTAGAAATTCAGTCATAGCCCTGACCCTCAGTCAATATTCCTTAAATTAGACCGCTAATATAGTCCAGTAGAAGGAGTGAAGGAAAACAAGTGAGCGAATTCGGACACTGAGTGCACCAGAACGGCTGGCGCTTTTGCCGCTTGTGCTTGCTGCTCCAGTAGTAATCTTCATGAAAACTTGCATGTATTAACCTTACTTAAACTATATAATCAGTTAATAAGAGAAATGTATACCTGTATGATCTAACATTGTACCAACATTGGACAAGTGGTATGTAAAATGGATGGAAGGGTGATTCAGCTGCAGGCGCCATTTTGCGAAACATGGAAATTAATTTGGCACAACCCTCACAGTGCATTATGGGTATTATGTAGCCATTGAGTGTACATTGATTGTACCAAAGTCCCTTTAAGGCAAGTAGTTTCACCTGGTGGCCATCTTTTAAATGCCTCTCAGGCATGCAAGTGCATCTCCGGTGTCTTTGAATAGGAAAACATCAAATTCTTCAAAACTGTTTACCAAGCTCACAATTAAAATTCATATTTGAAAACACCAATGAAATCTCGCAACTGTCTCATGTTTCTCTTGCTCAAATAGTGTTTAAAAAAAGCTTTATTTTTCAGGCAGTGCGTATGCGCAGCCTAAGCGCACATCTCAGGAGACCTTCTAACTGCTGCTGCAGTGACGCACTGACTTTACTGATTAACGATTGGTTCTTTTATTCAGAAGACAGGGCTTTCTTAGAGCGGCCATATTGAGTGTTGCAATTTTCCCCATTAAAAACTATAAGAGTGACATATCTTGGGTATTCTATAGTCTTTGGTTGTACACTTGTTAGTGCGGTGCATTATGGGATTGAATGACTGTGTTCGATAAAGTCCACCATGGTTTCGGACACCACTAGAAATGGCTGTATGGGAGCGATTTCGGACACAGCCTCAAAGACTTGACAAGGGTGTGTCAGACAAAGTTGACCTAGCAAAATGTGCAGTGTTGAGCTCCGGGGCTCCAGGAACGTGGTTGGGAACTACTGCTTTTAATTCAGGAGTACCCAATCCTAAAGTGCCTTTATGCCATGTTGTAATTACCATAAGTCCAAGATGACAACACATGACATCCTACTCTGAGCTTAATTATGTGTTTCTATGGCAACACTATCAACGCCAACAACTTTTAAGCTCGCAGTTTTCTGAGAGTTACAACTTGGACCATGTGACAGATGTACCACCTGACCGCCGCCAGATCTATTTAGGCACTACTTTGGCACTACCTCTGAGTCCGAGAACATGGGCTGCTCCGAGTAGAGCGTCATGTGATGTCATCGAGGAAATTCGGTAATTACGACATAGTGTGATTGCAGCATAACTCCCAGAGGACCAATTTCCTGTAGACTTTAGCTATAACCTGTTTGAACACACCTGCCAATATGTTTCTAGTAATCATGAAGACCTTGATAAGCTGGTTCCTGTGTATTTAATTAGGGATGGAGCCAAACTCTGCTGGACCTTGGCCCTCAAGGAGCAAGATTGGGAACCCCTGCTGTAAATGAAGAAAAAGGAAAAAAATAATGCGTATTTGCAGTACCCTGTCCTGTATTACTGGTAGGTCAACACAAACAATTCATCTGACACATATACTATTAGCATCAGAAACTGGCAGAGCAACCAAAGATACATCAGTGGTTCCCAACCACATTCCTGAAGACCCCCCACTCCTGGACATTTTGACATCAAGTGACCCAGTGCTTCTAAAATTCTTAGACCTGTCCAGGGCACCCCCACCACTGCAAAATTTGGACATCTCTCTAATCGAACACAACTATTTTGGGTTTAGCAATCGCTGCTAATGAGCTGAATCAGGTGGGTTAGATGAGGGAGACGTCCTAAATGTGTAGTTGGTGGGGTGTCCCTAGGAGAGGTTTCAGGAGTACTGACGTAACCTACCTGGATAAATAGCTTTTGTGATGGAAACTGTCACTCAGTTTTAACCCTTTAAAGCATTGACTGGTCTACCTCAACTACAACTCATACTCTGTCTCAGACAAGGCGTAGCCTACAACAAAAAGGCCTAATATTTTTAGAAAGGTCATTACTTGGCACTGTGATCTGTGATGTTTTTACTGGTTCTTGGTCCTTGTACAGGTCAGCCTAAAGATTCAGACAAAACCCCAGGTACTTAGACAAATAAAGAACCTAACTATACAGTGAAGGGTTACTTAACAACCTCCATTGTAGAATTGGGCAAAGGCTGATTTTTTTCTGACAGCATAAAAATCCATTGAAAGGTTTCAAATACTTCAGATCTTGATTAAACGGTAATGTTTGTGTTCTGTAGAAATATGTCCTTACTTTCTTACTCATCTACTCTAAGCATCTATATAGTGAACTTGTCCACCATTCATAAAAAGTGATCACCATTTGCTACTTGTTGGAACAGTACTTGAACATTTGAACATTGATGTATAATATGCTGCACTGTAGGATCTTGGTTGATATGATGTTTCCACATAATGTACCAACATTTTTGTTGTTTCAGGTGAGGTATACAATGGGATTTGACTCTTGAGTCTTCTCTTACCACAAGAGAATATCACAAGGGCGTTTGGCATTCCAAAACATTTGTGGATATCAGATATCTAATGGACTTTCAAGGGCTACATAGGAGTAAACAAAACTAATCTGTGAAACTTGTCCATGTGCCCCTTTCTGACTGAGAGTATGTCATTGGATTTTTTAAATACGCTCTTAGGCTATGAGTGTCCATTGACCACATTGCCCCCTACCTCCCATTTAGAGTCAGTTCCTTGTAAAATGCTCTTTCTTAACCATCTTATGTAAAGCTTGACAAGTCTTATTTACACAAATATCAAATATATGTATTGTTTCAGATGTATTGAGTAAAGACTTTATTAATTTTGTTTTCAGGGCCATTTTAGTGAGTGCCACAACACTATGTTAAGGTAAACTGGTGTAGGAAGTCCTACCTGTTTGCCAAAGTCAGCAGCCTACCAAAGTGAATGCAAGCTTGTATTCTGGTAATACATATCGATAGTTATTGAGCACACTCATTAAATCCCATAATGCACCATGATAGACACCCAATTTTCTGTTTATGATATGTGACCAAAATGTGTGGTTTTGATTTGACATTTTTTTCCCTGATAACTGTTGCTTTTCACTATGAGTGACAGCTCTCTAGTATTGTATCTATGCCCCTTGGAGGTACAACTCTGGGAATGAGAGAGGGGTTATGTCTAAATAACTGAAGTTCATCTAAGGATAATGGTAAGTTCTGGTGAATCACGAACAGCCACCATCAAGAAGACTATAAGGGGAACTGAAAACCGTTTCAGCCCGTGAACAAAAGGCTGCCTCTCTCTAGGTGATGCATGCATGCATCTTTGCCAGGACCTCCCTTGGGGTTAAACGACAAGCATTTACATTGAGTTGAGCCTATGACTTGCTCAAAGCAAAGAAGTGAATGAATGGTCTCAGTGCCAGTTTTTTTTTTTTCATGTATTTTTGTTTTATTTTGAGAATCTTGATATTAACCTGATTTATCACCTTAAACCTTAAGCAGGGGGAAACACATTAAAATACTATATGAATAGTTGTGTATAACAATAGATTTTTTTTTTTAATTAAACTGTTTCTTGTAACACAAATCCACATTGCCTATTAAGTGTTGATGTTAGGTTACTAGGTGTAGTAGTGTGCTTGGCTCCAAAATTGGTTTTGTGACATTCTTGTACCAGTACATTAAGCAACAGTATGGTAACTATGGAATATCTCACAGCACCAGGAACAAAAGAGGTGGTGTGGATTGTTGGACCTCGGGGTAAACTGACGTCCTCAGGGTCTCTGGCAAGAAACTGTAAGGGACAAGACTGCTCCCTGCAACACTCTTGAAGGCATGATGTAGGACCGTCGACAGAGTATCTAACAAGCTCCTCCCACAACATCGGCAGCCATTTTAAGGTACGTTCCTTAGATACCATGCGCGAAAAATGGTTCCACGCATCGGGCATTGAAATGGAGGTCCGTAGAAATGGAGGCGGGTCTTCGTCTCCATTCGCGGTCTTCTCATAGGTTCCAGTGGTCGGGTGTCACGGAATATCCCGGGGTGAGCCACATTGTTTGGTGAATGTGCATCGAGTTGTGCTAACATCGAACCCTTAACGATTTTGTTTTAAATAATGAATAATGCTACAATATCTTTAACTTGATCTAAAAGTTTCGGAATATCTTACGTGCGCATTGCGCAACGGGAAGGTGCACAGCCTTACAAAGGAAAACGACAGCAGCAGGAAGCCGAGCACGACGGTGAGTACCAGCAACTGTAAGGGGGAACGAGCTCACAAGGAGAAGCTTATACTGTTCTGCAGCGTGATTAAACAGGCTAGTATAACACGGAGTGTGTAATGCACTAGGTGAGATTTAAAACTAAAATTAGTATGTTGGTTTTCGTTCTTTCTCAAAACGCGAGTTCTTGTTCGTGTGCTCGGAGTCCAGGTTCCAAGCATGCAGCCCATTTTGTTTTGTGACGTTGGACCTCCATGTTCCTAGCCAGCCAGCTTAGCTTCGTGCGTTTCTCTTTCGGATTGTTAGCTGTATGCTGTTAGCATTATGTAAACAACCAAATAACAATTAAACGGGAGCGTTAACGTTTTACTCATGAACACGGGTGTATTTACATAACGTTACTGACACCTTTGATCATTTACTGACTAGTCGTAGATTTTCGTCTTAGTGACACTTGCATCACTTTAAAACAGCCACGGGGTTGTCACAGTACAGTTTTTAAGGAGGGACCCAGGCTCCATCATTTACTTTTGAGGGTTACCATGGTGAACCTATTAAATATATATTTTCACTTTTAAAGACTATAACTTTTTTGTAGTTTAAAGAAATCGAAGCTATTGTGTTTAATATGCTAATGACATTAAAAAGACACTGTTACCTACTTGTTTTATTATTCTTGTTACTTAGCATTTCTATAGAAATGTTTGATAATGATGTTAGCCTTTTTTTTTTTTTTTTTTTCTTTACAGAATATATGGCCAAGGACAAAACGGTGATAACAGGACTGAGTTTGCTTTTGGAATGTGTACTGGCATATTAGGGTGAGTAGACTTCACTGTTTTTGCTGGTTTTTTTCAATTCTTCACAATATATGCTCAGAATTTATGGGGTTTTAATTGCTGTCAAGCACACATTAAGATGAATTTCCCTGATAGAAATTATTATTGCACATTGCCAATGAACCTTCCTCATTTATTTTACAAAATAATAGCGATGTGCACATTCTAACATTTTCATGCATTTTTGCATTACTCAATACACTTTTATATAACATACAAGTTAGTGTGTAATAAAATTAATAGTTAGGTCATCCATTAGCAATAAATTTGAGTGACTTGAATGCAGCCGTTTGTTTACATGGGTTGTTTATAATAAAAATTGTTAATATAAATAAATGTTAATACTACATTTAGTAGTCGCTTTACATATAATATAATATAATTTGCTGTTATATCAAATTTAGTGTACAAAGTAAATCTTTCCTCATTAAAAAAAAAATATAAACCTCTAAATAAACATTAGATTAATATTCTAGTATTCATACCAGTAGCCTAATAAAAAAAAAATGATGTATTTTAAACTGGGCGGGTAGCCTCATGGGGGCTGCCATGTTGATATCACATGACTTTGTAGTCTCCCTATTATAGGACACTTTTGTGCTGGCAATGCCAAAGTCATTAGTTTGATTTTCAGAGAGTGCATGAACTGATAAAATGTCTACTTGGAATGCAATGTAAGTTGCTTTGGAAGGAAAATGAATAGATGTTGAACAGTGTATTTTTACAGTAGTGACAGTAATGGAAAGCTATTGCTATTGAGTGATTCTGCATTCACACTACTAAATGGCGCAATATTGTTTATTTTGCCTATTATAGGTGTCACTACATATATGGCATAAAACGGCATAACCGTGACTATAACTTGTTGCACATCTGCCGCATCAGCTACATTGCATTAGCAGGCTCATGTTGCGCTTTTACATATGTGTAGTGGTATTGTGCCTTTAGTAATTATTACAGTTCAGTTTGATCTATAATTAAAGGATTTTGATTTCATTTAAACCATGTTGTAAAACATGTTTATACTGCATCAACATTTTCTGCGCAGGAAAATAATGCCAAAAATTCCACTCTCTGTGCTCCCTCAGTAAATATTGTAATTTGTGAATATAAGCACAAAAATGAAAATGCGCTGCGGAAACCATATTTGTGCAACAGACCATTTGCCACAAACTTGTGGGCGCAACAAATGTACCTTGATGTACATTGACACTGACATTAGCAAAAGATGCGTTTAGTCTTGAAATCTGATCTCAAGAATGTATCAGCAATAACTGTATTTCTTCTCAAACCTGTCCTGAACATTTTGTAAAATGTGTAGTGGTAGGGGATCCACTAGGTTTGAGAAGCACTGCTTTAGATGGGTGAAGGTAGCTAAGAGAATTGTTGAAAGTTGCCTATCGTTTTACAGTTCAAAACAATAAAAAAGATAAAACATTAGGCTTCATTTTCAGCATTTATTAATCTAGGCTAATGTATTAAATAATGCTTGTTTTACAATACATTAATGCCAATTTATACAATTTAAATTATCCATTAAAGGATTAGTTTACTTCCATAATAAAAAATTTCCCGATAATTTACTCACCCCTATGTCATCCAAGATGTTCATGTCTTTCTGTCTTCAGTTGAAAAAAAAAAGTAAGGTTTTTGAGGAAAACATTCCAGGATTTTTCTCCGTATAGTGGACTTCAATGGGGATCAGTGGGTTGAAGGTCCAAATTGCAGTTTCAATGTAGCTTCAAAGGGCTCTACTCGATCCCAGCCGAGGAATAAATGTTTTATCAAGTAAAACGATTGGTCATTTAAAAGATTTTAGCCCTAACCTACCTTTTTAAACCACAGTACATGGATAAAGAACATACCTCGCATTCCAAGTGACTACGCAATGTGTAAAGATGTGCATCGCAGAGCTAGTGCAAGACCGAAAGACATTTTGGATGACATGGTGTTGAGCTAGCTACGTTTCCATTACCCTTCAAATTGCGAATTGAAAATATGCCTAATGGAAGCGCATCATTTTTGCAAAAACTCCCATATATCGCAAACATTTTTTACACTCGGTGGCTTGTCAGGCAATTTTAATACTGCAATACTTTGCAGAACTCCAGTGGAAACAGCTTTTTTGCATTTATAGGTCACCTTGTGTACATAAGTCACATGATCATTCTTTAATGTACTATAACCTCAACAAATGCCTAATGTAAGGGTCTTTCTTTTGATGTCTCCTGTGATTAAAATTAATTGTTAATTTGGTGGCTGCGACATACGTAATTCTACCAGCATCCATGACGTATTACGTGAAGAAAATTATTACCTTTTAGTCGCATAACATTGGTTAATAGATCAATCTGTAATGGAAGCGCACCTACTGTTAGTAGTTCTTCTGCTATATATCGTTCAATCTCATTAACTTACTCTAATTGGGCCAAGTTTTTGATCATAAAATTTGGTCTTCCCTACAAATGAAGGTATGTAATTTCTTTAATCGGCCCTGCTTTGTGCATGGGAGTTTTATCATGTTGATATAGAAAATGGCCCACCCTAAGCTCTTTCAACATAGTTGACAAAAGCGCAGCTTCTATGTAAGTGAATCTACTATGCAAGTGTTTGCAGCAGTATTAAGATTAGTCTTCCTAGAGTTTTTTTGGAATAACCAAACTTGTTAGAAGGGGATGTCCACATAACTTTGGCGATATTGTTTATCTGGAGCTTTTCTTTATATTTTGCGAAACAGGTTTTCGGGGAAACTCTGCTGTCTAGGGTCCAGAGCATTGAAAATTATTATTATTTTCAACCAGAGATTCCACCCATCCATTTAATGATCTTGTTACATTTCTTTGTTTAACCTGCCCTGTTAGAATCTACACGTGCAAAGAACAGGCATAGCAAAAGCGTGCATAAAGGGAACATGTTGGTATTCCTGTGAGATCCTTTTCAAACCTAGAAATATCAGATGGAGCACTGTGGTCCCATGATCTGGTACACACACATGCTGCGGCACGTCCACAAAGTTGGAAATGCACATCTCTCTGTTTAGGACAAATCTAAAGGCCGGGACACACCAAGCCGACGATCGGCCGTCTGGCCTCGTCGGGCAGTTGGTGGCCGTCGGTGAAGCGCGTCGGTTCGGTGTGTTCCGCACGTCGGCTCGCGTCGGCTTTCGTCGGGCTCGCGTCGGCCAAAGTTTGCCCGATTCGACATGTTGAATCGGCGTCGGGCTTGTCGGGGCCGTCTGGGAAAGAGCGCTCTGATTGGCTGTTCAGATACCGAATCAGAGCGCGTGGAGGACTTGAACGTGAAGTGACAAGCAAAGAAAATAGTCAAGAGGGAATCTGCTCGCTGTCATTTCGCAATTCGAAACCAACTATGGCTGTGTGGAACGAAGCTATTGAAGGCGAGCTGATCAATTTGATCCAAGACAGGCCAGCGCTGTACGATATAATGGAAAACGCTATGTAAACCGTGCGGTGGTTCTTCCGGGTTCTCTTCTTGGAATGAAAATACAGACTACTGCCATCTGCAGGTATGCCACGGTATATCTCCTCACACATGCGCAGAAAGCACCTTCTAGTTTGCAGTCGGCTTTCGTCAGTTCGGTGTGTTCGAGCTCAGTTTAATCGCCCAGACGCCCGCAGACGCAGCCGACTAGAGGCGACAAGACGGTCGGCTTTCATCGGCGCTAGTTGGTTGGCGTCGGGTTGGTGTGTCCCGGCCTTCAGGTGTCCACATAAGCTTGCAAATAAATTCTAGGTTTTCAGGAGACCTTTCTAAAGCCACATGCATTTTCATTTAAGCCAGGTGCACGCTGTGCAATTTTGGCCACGATTTGGCCGTCTGAGAAATTTAGAAAATCCTAAAACATTCCTATAATCCTAGGCTAAAATCTGTAGTCCTTGTTTGTTAGCTTGACATGTTCACCGACAGCCAATTAATGGCCGTTGCGATAATTTTACCTCTGATGAAACTCCGGAAGTGTCAGAAGATTTGTCTCACTGTCCTGCAGTGTGACACATCCTACGACGAACGTCAAACTGTCATCGTTTTTCAAGACAAGCCATAATCAGAATTAATGCTAGAGGTTTCTGCCATCCACATAACTTCCAGCGCTCCCATCCTCCATTCACAAAATTTATCTGATATGTTGCCTTTGCTATGATAAACATTGGTTGCGCCGCTGTTTTCATGTGGGTCTGTAGTTCTGTTTACACCATTCTTCTTAAATGCACCGGTATTGCCGCCGTTTGTATACTTTTCATGACAGCCAACATTTCAGCCCCGTGTGTAATGCAGCTCGCAGTCACTGAACATTTACAGGTTGATAATGTAAAACTACGATACATTTTCTTGTGTGCACCCGTTTTTAACACGTCTTGACTGTCGTACAGTCTGGCATTAATAATAAGTTAGATTCCTCAATGTGACATGATCAGTATGTTTGTACAGTGTGACAAGTACAATCCTAAAGGACTTTTTAAAAACCACAGTGTGCTCCTGGCTTTAGCTGTAAAGACTAAATCTTCAAATAGGTTTAGTTAGAGGTGCACTTAAAGGAACACTCCACTTTTTTTGGAAGTAGGCTCATTCTCCAAGTCCCCCCCGAGTTAATAAGTTGATTTTTACCGTTTTGAAATCCATTCAGCCGTTCTCCTGTTCTGGCGTTATCACTTTTAGCATAGCTTAGCATAGATCATTGAATCCTATTAGACCAATAGCATCGCATTCAAAAATGACCAACGAGTTTCCATATTTGTTGTATTTAAAACTTGACTCTTCTGTAGTTATGTCGTGTACTAAGACCGGTGGAAATGTAAAGCTGCGAGTTTCTAGGCTGATAAGATTAGGAACTACACTCCCATTCCGGTGTAATAGTCAAGGAAGTTTGCTGCCGTATAATGGCCGAAGCAGGCGGAGTATTACCAGAAATGAGTTCCCAGCTAGTTTAGCATTTGCACATGTGCTGCGTGGTATTACTGCTTCTGCTTCAGCCATATTATGGCAGCAAACTTCCTTGACTATTACGCCGGAATGGGAGTGTAGTTCCTAATTTTATCAGCCTAGAAAATTGAAGCTTTGCATTTCCACCGGTCTTAGTACACGATATAACTACAGAAGAGTCAAGTTTTAAATAGGACAAATATCAAAACTCGTTGGTCTTTTTTGAATGTGATGCTATTGGTCTAATAGGATTCAATGATCTATGCTATAAGTGATATCGCCAGAACAGGAGAACGGCTGAATGGATTTCAAAACAGTAAAAACAGGGAGTGTTCCTTTAAGATGGCTCAGCTGTTGCAATACCGTCAATGATCTTGGATGTCTTTGTTTGCTTTGTACTGCAGCACATCAGTACCCTGGAAATCCAGAGGTCTCGCGAGAGCACAATTTGAATTGTCTCTGCAAGACACTCTGGCATCGAGCAATGATGCAGGTTACTGCAATACGTAAGCAATTGTGGGAACCAATCAAATCTGTGTATCTGATGTAGGCGGGCCAGAGGCGAGCTAAGCTGATGATGACAGCACTGCGACGTCCGAATCATATAGTAAACTTTGAAAGATCGCTGTCGCTACAGATGAACAACAAGTTGTTTGAAGCGGCTTTGGCCGCTACAATGAACGAGTTAGACTTGGCTTTCCATATAAAAGAGGAACAGAAAACCGAAAACTCGAATCGTTCCTTTGCAAGAAGGACGTTTTTGCTGTTTTGCCGACTGGATACGGCAAGAGTTTAATCTATCAGTTCACGAGTTCACGCTTACATATAATTAGCCGGAGAATAGTAGTGCATGTCTGGCGTGCTGTCCAGTGAAGGGCTTCGAGCTCGGGAGTGGCCTGAACCCAGAGTACGTTACCCCCCAATAGGAGTAGCGACAACTCGGAGTGATGAGATGGGGTGGTGGAGGTTTACTGATAAACCATCGAGTGAATTGAAGTGAGTCAGCTGTATTTAAACATATGGCGCTGATTGACTTGTGATGTTTACTCTAAGCATCTGACGCGCTTCTCCCGAACTTTGTTAATGAAACATCATTTAGCTCTGCTGGTAGCTAAGCGTGTATTGTTGTGATTGGTCGTGGCGTTATCCAATTGCGTGCAGTTAGAGTTTCAAATGCATGCTTGGTGCCGCTCCTCGAGTTAGGCAGTTTTCATTGCTCGATCCCAGACCCTTAATCTTAATAGATTAGGGTCTGGATTTTTCCAGGCTAGCACATCAGTGTTTATGTTGTACATTTTGTTCCCTTTCTTAGTTTCAGACTACACACATTAATAATGGACATCATTGGTTTAATTCCCAATGTTATTGTGTTGTTGATGGTTTGTGGCGTGATAAGGCTGCTTCACTGCAGGGTGAATAGATAGCCATGGGTTTTCTGTCTGCAGGAGCATCTGTGACCCAGTGCATATTCACGCTCACTGCTTGATGCTGCTGAATCTCTCCTTGATCTGTGCCTGGGAGCAGTGGGTACTTATGGTTGGTTTCATCCAACAGAAATAGCATGTTTGGACATTTTCTTTTTCACTCATACTCATTCTGTTTGGACCAATGGGTTGCACATGCTTAACCCGGAATCTATTGGTATATTGTGATGTATGTTAATTGTTCTTAATATAATGTGGTACATTCCAGAAAGCAGTTTATGTGACATACCTAGGCTACCTTCCATTTGCTGTTTAATAGCCTTCCCTCATCATCTTATCTCTGCTCCATCTTTTCAGCTCAGATGTACATCATTGATTACATTGTACAAGTGCAATGGACTAAATTGGAATGTCCTAGGCCCGAGGGGAAATGTTAAGGGAAGTTCACGATTTGCTTTTCAAATCTGTCCTGGAGACCCCCCACCACAACACCATTTTGGCTGTCTCCAATGTTGGACACACCAATTTTGCTACCTTTTATAGAGTGGATGACTCTTATGGAGGACAACTGTCTCTAAGGGTGTGTTTACACTTATTGTTCGGTTCGTTTTGTTCATTTGGTCCCTGTCCGCTTGGCGTTCACACTGCCATTTTTGACAGTGGACCTAAATATACCAAACCTACAGGCTTAGTGAGCTGTTCACAACCTGATTGGCCATGTTGAATGACATCAAAGTACCAATTTAGTGATCAGTCTACTTAGTGCTGCTTTAAGTCGAAAAACACCTAATGCCATCTACTGGACTAGGCACACTCATTGTTGCATGTATATAATTTTATTTTCACCACCTTCGATCTTATGAAAGGTGCGACCATGAAGGGGAACAGATCAGAACCGGGCAATGCCAGATGGCATTCGGCAGTCTCAAGTCCTGGCTGTTAAAAAAGAAGTGGTGATAAATGTTATCGAACAAGGTCTACCGGGACAACCTGATCGGGATTGTGGTGGATGAGGTCCATCTCATTTACAAATGGTAAGAGTCACTTGGTAAACTTACTGTAACGAAAAACTGAACTATTCAATAGTAATACAGTAGCCTAACTTGAACAGGACGATATGTCTCGCTGCTGAATGAAACGCTAGCATCTATCCACATATTAGTTGATAGTTAATGAATAGTTTGATCCGACCTAATTGTTTTAATGAGATTGATTCGGCTGTCGTAATTAATAGTTATTAATCTTGTCACATTGTTTATGTTATAACATTGAAATCCACTCTTATATGTTCACCGTCGCTCTGGATACGTCACACCATGTATTATTGTGATTGGTCTGGAGTTATCCAATTGCGTGCAGTGAGAATTTCAAATGCATGCTTGGTGCCGCCCCTCGAGTTAGGTCCTTTTCATTGCTTGAGGCCAGACCCATAATCTTAATAGATTAGGGTCTGGATTTTTCCAGGCAACCGAGACCCATATTTTTAGTGGAGCTTGTTTGGTGCACACCAGGGTTCGATATTTTTTTTTTTTTTTTTTTTTTTTTTTTTTTTTATCGAACCAAATGTGACAAGTGTGAACACACTCTTAGGTTTTAGTTCCAATCCTAATAAAACACCAGAAACAGTCTTCAGAATTTCTTTCTTTTATAGGCAAGTGCGTTTGATTAGCGTTGGAATTAAAATCTGTGGAAAAAGTTGCAGGAGCAGAGTTGCCCATCTCTGGCTTTCATTATGCCGGGTACACACTGCATGATTTTCAAAGCCACTGGGTCAGTGCTCTTCTCATACTGCACAACTTTCTGGAGCGCCATCTAGTTGCTGTTGTGTCCACGCTACAAAATGGATCAACAACGAGGGTCAGGCATTACACTTTTCAATGGAAAGAATTACTGACAATTCTGTTTGGTCTACAGACTACGTTTTGCAACTAAACGCATACAAGAAGTGATGCAGGAAATAATGTAATGTCATACATGTGGTGATGTTCTTGTGCGAGACTGGTTTTCTTCCTGTCACAATGTTTCTCTATGTTGGTTTGCAGCAAAAAAAAAAAAAGAATATGAAGAAGAGATTGCAGGAGATGCTTGCAGAAGCTGTGTGTTTTGTTGTCGGTCTATGACTCCACCCATTGAACTTTTATTGACTAAGTTGCCACCGATGTAATTTTGATTAGAGCAGGTCCAGATATTTAGCATGCTAAATATCTGTTGGGTTTAGGGCTGTTCATAGGGGTCTAAAAAGCTAACTTCTGCAGGTTTATTGACTTGAGTGGTGGGCTTCAATAAGCTTTATTGAATAAGGACAGGAATGGTAAAATAATAGGGTAGATCTGGATGACAATCCAGAATTGTTCGCTTCTGGTTACTGAAGAGATACAAAGATTAGCCTTTGTTTTCAAACAAGAACAATGACAGGAAAGGGTGGAAAAAGATGTAAAAGGCATTGGTACCAGAGGTAGGTGATGTTGCTATAGGTATTATGTGAATGTGATGTATGATAACAGTGCCATGCACAATGCAAAGATCTGCAAATCATTTGCAAGCTCTAATCAGTAAACAACACACTCTGGGAATTGCCGCCTTTTATGAGACATTTAAGGTGTTGCGTTATATGCCTGATTCAGCCATCCAAGGTTTTTGGGATTAGTAGAAATTTCAAAGTAGGTTGGAACTTTGTAGAAAGATGGCCTTTCAGGAACAGGATTAGACAACCCTACCCTTGTCTAATATAAATAAAAATTGTGATTCCCAAGATGTACTGTGTCTGAGAAGGTTTTGCAAGCATCATTTCTGGCTTCCAGGATGTAAATGCTATTTTTTTGTTTATTGTCTAGAACCATGACCAATGCAACATTTAATGGACTTCTTGT
This sequence comes from Garra rufa, assembly GCF_049309525.1. Classification (NCBI taxonomy): domain Eukaryota; kingdom Metazoa; phylum Chordata; class Actinopteri; order Cypriniformes; family Cyprinidae; genus Garra; species Garra rufa. The sequence goes on from NC_133369.1 coordinate 29,502,492, forward strand.
TCATGCTGCCTGTCTTGAAAACCTTTTTTAGTGAGGGCATTTTTTTCTGACCCTGACTGGATTCTGAATTCTGAGCCCCTTGAAGGTGCCAAGCTGATTTTCCTGGCTAGAGCAACAATCTCCTATGGAAAAGCACAGAATAGTTCTTGATTGGGCTGTGGCATCATAGCAGTGGAATAGGGTGAAATCCACAGTAGAATTGTCATTTGTCTAAAGAATGGTAAACTGCAAAGGTGTTCAAATACAATTTAACAAGATCAAGTCACACAGATTTCCTAAGTGGGGAGAGTTCTGAATAGATACGGTCATATATCTGAGCTCTGGCACAGCATAGTAACAAACATGCCATTGTTCATATTATGATTTGGGATACATGGGTTATATTAGATGTTTCCAGGAATATTATTAAATAAATTAATTGAGAACAATTGGTTATGTTTTAATGATCAACAAATGGTTACTGACCTGCCCCTTTAAAGCCACATTTTCTTGGAGTTTAGTCCACTCCATTTGTAGACCTCTGGCATTTACCCATCTGAGCATCTGTTTTGCTTCCTCTGAAAACTTGGTGATGCAGCAGTTAATATAGAAGCTGATGATTAAAGGGTTAATTCAACTCAAATTCTTTCATTAATTACTCACCCTCATGTTGTTCCAAACCAGTAAGACCTTTGGTCATCTTTGGAACACAAATTAAGATGTTTTTGATTAAACACGAGAGCTTTCTGTCCCTGGATAGACCGTAATGAAACTACCATGTTCAAGGCCCAGAAAGGTAGTAAGGACTTTATTAAAATAGTCCATGTGACATCAGTGGTTCATCCATTGTTATAAAGCTACGAGAATTCTTTTCCTGCGCAGGAAAACTATTTTATTCCACAGTCTCTTCTCTTCCGTATCAGTCTTGCCCCGCGTTCAGAGCAGTACCACAATGTATGCATGTGGTGCTGCTGATGCAGGAACCGGCATTCTGACGTTGAACCCGGATACACTACACCTTGTTTGCAAGCAGAGGAATGCAGACGTAAGCGTCGTGGTACTCTTGTGAATGTGACGAAGGCTGACATGGAAGAAAATCAATTTTGAAATTTACTTTTGTTATCTTTGTGCACAAAGTATTCTCATAGCTTCATAAAAATAAGGTTCAACCACAGCTTACAAGGACTATTTTAACAATGTCCTTACTAGCTTTCTGGGCCTTGAACGTGGAAGTTGTGTTGCTGTCTATGCAGGATCAAAAGGCTTTCAGATTTCATAAATTTCTTAATTTGTGTTCTGAAGATGAGCAAAGGTCTTGCAGGTTTGGAATGACATGAGGGTGAGTAATTCATGACTTAGTTCACCCCAAAATGAAAATGATCTCTTTAACCATCAGCTTCTATATGAAGTTGGTATGGTCAGTCATATCTTTTTGTCCCTGGGTTTGTGTTGTTTTGGGGAGTGAATGTACAGCGTGAGTCCCTTGAGCAAGGCACCGAACCTCCAACTGCTCCCCAGGTTCTGCAAGAATACACAGCAATACACTACTACTATGTGTGTTCACTTGGATGGGTTAAATGCAGAGCACATATTCCGAGTATGGGCCACCATACTTGGCCACACGTCACGCCCTTTCCTTACCTTACAAATGCACACTGAATCGTTTGCCAATATGGTAGTAAGCTTCAACTGAGGGTGCTCTTGCCTTCATTCAGAGTTGCTTGGCACCCTCTACAACGCCCATAGAAGTGGACAAATTTAAGATCACCTTATAAGTCTGACTGCTGCAAATCACATACTGTGTTGTTCTGTCCCTGCAGCACATTAAGATGCAATGTAGTGTCTGTGAAAAATTGAGCAGTTTCCATTTTCTTCACATTTTTGCCCTGAAAGGGAAGCTTTGACCTCCTTTCAAATTACCCAAAAGCACTCCAAAGCCTCGAGCCGAAACCTGAACCATCTGACACTCTTGTGCTGTATTAAGTCATAGCTGGCTGGCATTGATCTCTGTGAGAAAGCCTCTTAGTAGACAATGCCATAGGGATGATCAGTTAAATTTTTTGTTGTCATGATCTCAGCATACACTTCTCCCTACTGGCACAGAAGACAGATTGGTGAAAGGTGCATTGGTGAGATAATAGGTAAGTGTGGTTCTCTTTCCAATGTGCAACTAGCTCCGTCCTTCTTAAGGTTTGATCTCAGTATCTGGTGTTCGAGACCACAGATTTCAAATCTATCCCCTTTTTTTGTCAGCATCCCTTTGATGGCCTCATGGATGGCCTCTCCTCCTGTGTGTGGGGGTGTGTTTGTCTGCTTCAAGAGTTGTTGAACCCAGCAGGTGTTTGCTAAATTGCTTCTTTGTTTCCTCATCAGATGAGAAGAAATGCATGAGCACGTTCAGAATGCACTCAGGAAGAACTTTACACATGCACTCATGGGCCACTCTTATTGGGCTTTGAGCTGATTTATTCTTATTCTCAGCTCTGTGTTTTCAGGAGTGCTATGGAAACACATATAAGCATATAAGGCATGTTGGTTTTAAACTTCTCATTCCAACACGTCTTTCACCCTCACAGATTGGTGCAACTGAATGAAACTTGGACACAAGACTAATTTTATGAGACGGTTGGATAGGATAGAGAGCTCTTCATGAGAACCTTTTGCATAAACTCATGCTATTGAATGGAATGCATATTCTTCACTGCTAGAGGGTGAGAGGCTGCACTGGGTCATTTGTGTTTTAAAACTGTCTATTTAATTCATTAACATCAGTATCACTTGATGTAGTACAGTCCATATTGTCCCTTTGCTAGGTCAAGACTAGGTCCAGTCTTCCATTTGAGTATGACTGGTATACTAAATGTATCACTGAGGATGTAGATAGAACTGAACAGAATAGTAGTGGTTGGACTTTCTTGTTTGAGATGACCTGGGGGAAAAAAAAGTAGCGAACATAGTCATTCCATTAGGTAATGTTGGTATAACAGGCCCATACTCATCTCCCATAATTTTTGATACTTAAATCATGAGAACATATACAGGCAATATTCTGGTTGTCTCATACTAAACACATCCCACTGCAAGATGTAGTAATAATAAAGAAAAAAAAAACATATCCAATACATAAAGGAACAACACATTGATCCTTGAAGTGGATGAGTTATAGCTGCAGCAGACCACACATTCTTGATAGCTAAGAATAGATGGCTAACGCTTCAGTGAGTACAGGCTCAACAAACCCTGACCATGCAGGGTGATCGTGATTTCATCAAGTACAGCAAGTTCCTGGATGAATGTCTTGTTGGATTCTGGAACAACATTCTAATAGACCAGTCAGTTTTGAGGAACACGTTTGTCAAGTTTGCCAAGGCTAACAGCCTGAGATTAGGTGCTTGTACATCACTGTTTATTCCCCTATCATTTCAAGTTAGGGTTTATGGGTAGGGATAGGTTAGGGCTAAGATTTTGGGCAGGAATGTTGAGGAAGGTGGTTGGTTCAAAATGTAGCATCTTGTGGGTTCCTAATCGTTTGTAGGATTTATTCCCAGAAGATAAGATGTACACAAATTACTCGTTATTTATTTACATTTAAAGAAGTGGCATGTCCAAAATTATCCATACCCTTCTCAATAATCAATAGAAAAGCCTTCTATTGGGTCTTACAGCAAAAGCTTCCTATAATTGCTGACCAGCTTTTTGCATGTCTCCACTGCTATTTTTGCCCATTCGTCTTTAGTGATGAGCTCCATTTCTTTCAGGTTGGAGGGTCTCCTTGCCATCACCCTGATCTTTAGCTTCCTCCCCATATTCTCAATTGGATTTAAGTCAGGACCCTGGCTGGGCCACTGCAAAACGTTAATGTTTTTGTATGCTAACCATTTCTTCACCACTTTTGCTGTTTGTTTTGGGTCGTTGTCATGCTGAAATGTCCACTGGTGCCCAAGGCTAAGTTTCTCTGCAGACTGCCTGATGTTGTTGTTGTTGTTGTTGTTGTTGTTGTTGTTGTTAAGAATTTTGATGTATTGATCCTTTTTCATAATGCTGTTTACTGTGATTAGGTTCCCTGGTCCACCAGCTGTAAAACACCCCCAAAACATTAGGTTCCCACCACCATATTTGACAGTGGGGATGGTGTTCTTTGGGATGAAGTCGTCTTTTTTATGCCAAATGAAGGCTACATCATTGTGGCTAAACAATTCAATTTTTGTTTCATCTGACCATAAAACAGAAGACCAGAAGTCGTTGTCTTTGTCCAGGTGAGCATTTGCAAAGGCCAAGCAGGCTTTTGTGTGACTTATCTGGAGAAGTGGTGTCTTCCTTGGTCTGCATCCGTTGAACCCGGCGGTGTGCAGTGTCCGTAGGACTGTCTGCCTTGAGATGTTGCCACCAGCAGAGCCCAGATTCATCAGGATGGCCTTGGTGGTGATCCTTGGATTCTTTTTTCCTCTTTCGCTATCCTCCTGGCCAGCACAGGTGACACTTTTGGCATCTGACTACATCCTCTGAGATTTTTCACAACGTGGAACGTTGACTTGGGAGCAGCCACAATGCGCAGCCGCAGGTCCTCAGTGAGCTCCTTCGTCTTAGCCATGACTGTCCACAAACCAACAGCAGAGAGCTTCTGTTTTTCACTTGCTGAGTTGATTAAAACAGCTGTTCCCAATGAATCAGGGTAAATAGGATGCTTTAGAACAGCTTGGACTATTTGGAATGGTATAGAACTTTGGATTTTCCCATAGACTGTGACAGTTTGCAAAGGGTATGAATCATTTTGGACATGCCACTTTTAGTTTAAATGTAAATAAATGCTGAGAAATATTTTTTTTCCACAATGATGCCTTTTGTACATTGTCTTATCTTTTGGGTGAAGCCAGTGTCATTTCCGATCAAAAAAAACTTGCTGGTTGAATAAAAGTAACTTTAAGTCAGAATTTGCCAGGGGTATTAATAATTTCAGACTTGACTGTATATTGGAGTTTTTGGGTGGATGAATGTAGCTTTTTTTGCCATAGGAGAGGAGTGTGGGGCATGGGATCAGGAAGCTCAGGTCACCCAATGCACTGTTGCACAGTATGTTGGAGTGCACATGGTAATGGCTCCAAGGCCTACAGTCTTATTTTGTTTTCCAAGGTAAATTTGACTAGCTGAATGAAAAAACCCCTGACCACTTAGGTATACCAGATTGCTTTACAATGAGAACCAGTCTTTCTCCTTCTTAGCCCCTTTTCCACTAGCAGGAACCGAGTGCTAGTTTGTAACTTGTGCTATTGCCTTGCTTTTGCTTTTCCGCAGGCTAGAGACTTACCAGGCTTGCTCAAAATGCATCAGTGCCACACAGACTGACCGCAAAAAAGCACCACAAAAGCAATTGGAGAGCAGATGACTCTTTAAGCTTGTGAATTGATTTCGCTGTACTTCGATGCCACACTCCGACCGGTCCACCCAGCACCAACACATCTCAAACAAGTCTAATATTAACAATTGCTTTGCAATTTTAACAAATGTTTCCATTTCATGCATTGTGCCGAATTTAGCCAATGGCTAATTTTCATTCGCAGTCCCCTGGCAGGTAAACATGGGCAAACAACCTAAAACGCCATACACATACAAATACATTAATACTTATAATCATTTGGATCATTGTCCTAATGGAATCCAACTCATTTAAAATTTCTAAAAAAGGCAGTCAGTTTTTGTTTTTATCTGTTGGTATTTGATAGAATCCATGATGCTATGTATCTGAACAAGATGTCCAGGACCTCCGGCAGAGAAAGAGGCCCACAACATTAAAGACCCCCCCTCCCCCCCTCTTGGAATAGTCCTAAACTCCCCCCCCCCCCCCCCCCCCCATGCTGCCCCTGGCCATACCCATCTGGTGGGTTTGTTGCCAAAAGTTTTTTTTTTTTTGTTTTTTTTTTCTTCCATCTGATCATAGAAGCCAGTCTTTGTTTGAAGGACTGAATAAGCTGGAGTTTGGTTTTGGATGAGCGAGGATGTAGAGGCTATTATATGAGGATGATAATTGTTGTTGTTGTTGTGCTATTTTTTATTTTTTTCCTGACCGCAAGAGTTTAACTAATCTCTGAAATTCAAACTCTCTTCCTCACCGTGAATTTGGATGATATAGACACACATCCTCTTCCAGGAAGATTTGCAACATCTTTAGTTGACTGGAACTTCATAATTACTGCCCTGATGGTGGAAATTGAGATTTTCAATATTTTAGCTCTATTCTTACAGCCACTTTCTATTTTGTGAAGCTCTGCAATCTTGTTTTGCACATCAGAACTGTATTCTTTGGTTTTACTCCTTGAGATGGATGATTAGGGGAATTTGGAAGTCATGGCTAGATAGTTTCATGCTCCTAGTCACCCTGGTGTACTAAAAAAATTGTGAATACAAATGGGAATATACTTTAGAGATATTTTACTCCAAAGAATTTCTAGGAGTGCCCATAATTGTGGCCAAAATGCATTGGAGAAACACATTTATTTCATAATGTGTGTTTGAGTTTACATTTTAATTACTTGAGTAGCGCACAACATGAATTTGGTACCAAGAAACTGGTGTGGTGTTGTTTCTGGATGGTCCCTGGCTATGCTGCTTCATCCCTCTGAGCCGTCTGGCATGCCCATATTTTGTCTGGCATGGTTTATTGCTGCAGGCATTCTGTGTACTGCAGCAAACACTGTTTTTCCCCAATTTGACTCATTAACTGAAAAATCGCTATATGATGTTTTTCTTGGTGTTCTTGACGGTGGTAGCAGTAACAGCTACCGGTGGTCATCATTTGATCTCAACAAGAAGGAGCTACCCCTCCATCTTTTTAAATATTCTTGTCAAGAGTATTATCATTTAATTTTTTATGAGAAAACTACATTGTCGAACTCCAAAATTCCAAAATTTTCACTGATAATCTTCACTTTTGCAAAAGCTAAGATGAACTGGAAAAGCTGTCCAAGCTTTTAGATTGCATAGTTAATGCTTCCATTACCTTCATTTTTACTTTGAACATGGGGATCTTTATGCACATTTATACTAGTTCATGAAAACGGTGATTTTTATTAGTAATTATGGTTTGAATGCTGATTTCAAAATGTATTTTTTTTTTTCTGTATGCAGGTCTTTGGTCAAATCAGCTGTAATGTTCCTGCTGATATGTAGTGGATAAGTGTGGTGAGCATTTTTATTTTCTCTTATTGCATATTTTTTTTTAGTTACAAATGCGTGCTTTTTGGTAATCACATGGATATTTGTCTTTCAGAGTTTAAGGACAACACTAGCCCTTGGAAGAAAGCGCCAAGATGGCTCAAACATGGAATGCACTTCAGCAAGCAGAGATTCTATCTGACCAGAGCCCAGAAACTTCTATTGAAGCTATGGACTGTAATGGAATTCCAGTGGGACCAGAGGAGAGCTTTGCTCATGAGATAGAAGAGTTAATAGAGAAGGAGAACTTTTCAAGCATGATGGATTTGCAAGACATTTCTGAATCTGACATAAAAGATTTGGAGTCTGGTTCTCTGCAGCACACATGCTATGAATCTCCTTGGCCAGATGTAATGGACTCAGCTGACCTTGAACAAGCTGAGTTAGGAGATAAAGGAGAAAATAATGGTAACATGACACCATGTTCCTTGCCTAACTCAGTAGAGATTGAGTCCACATTGGAAGCATATTCTGACAAGGCAATATTAGAACCTGCTTTTGAGACAAATGCTAGTCTTGTTGAATATTCAGATATTAGCAGCTGCTCTGACACAGAAGCCAATCTTGATTGCAATTTCAGTTCATCCATTGATGTCAACATGGATGACAACCAGGCTGGTCAGCCTTCAGAAGAAGGAGACCTGAATTCAAGTAATACAATGCACGTATCTTCTGCTGAGGTATGGCATAGTACTGTGGAAGCAGTAATGAGTGAAAATGAACAGCAGGACACTGGACCTCCAGTGACCACAAGTGAGGGCAAAGAGAGGGTAAACCATACTGGTAGCGACTGTAGTGAGATTCCATGTACAGAAGTACAAGGTGAGGACAATATGAATGGTGCAGGACCTTTATCAAAAGATGGGCAAAATGAGGAAAGGGAACTGACTGATTTGGAATGTTTTTTGGATCATTGCGAAGAGCTTGGTACCTCTCTGGATGGTTCCACTTGTGCCTCAAACCATGCAAATTTTGATACTTCATCTTCTAATGAAGAATCAACCTCTAATGGGTATGAAAACGCAAATGGGGATGAAAACGCTTGCCCAACTATAGATTCCAAAGATTCAAGTGTTTGCCAATTACAAAGGACAACCCCAGATCCTGAAAACACATCGTCAAAACCTGAACTTGAAGGGACATTTGTGCTTTCTGGTGGTGGAAAAGGTTCACTTGATGACTACCAATTAGAAGAAATTAACCCAGATCCTGAACCCACCTTTCAAGAGACAGTTGAGATATCTGGCCATGAAAAAGATTCTATTGATGTCTGTCAATTGGAAAGCACATCCTCAAAACCTGAGTTTCAAGAGACAGTTGGGTTATCTAGACATGGAAAAGATTCTCTTGATGGCTGTCAATTGGAAAGCACATCTTCAAAGCCCACCTTTCAAGAGACAGTGGAGATCTCTAACCATAAAAAAGATTCTCTTGATGGCTGTCAATTGGAAAGCACATCCTCAAAACCTTTGTTTCAAGAGACAGTTGAGTTATCTGGACATGGAAAAGATTTTCATGATGGCTGTCAGTTGGAAAGCACATCCTCAAAACCTGAGTTTCAAGAGACAGTTGGGTTATCTGGACATGGAAAAGATTTTCATGATGGCTGTCAGTTGGAAAGCACATCCTCTCAACCTGAGTTTCAAGAGACAGTTGGGATATCTGGACATGGAAAAGAATCTCCTGATAGTTGTCAATTGGAAAGCAACAAACAGGATCCTAAAAGCACCACCTCAAAACTTGACCATGGAAATTCATCCCAGCTAGAAGGACAGAAATGCTTTACATCTGATGATGAGCAAGTTGAGCGGAGTAGTTTTGGATTCCTTGAGTCTTGTTTTGGTTTAAAAAGTATAGCGCAGAACAATGAGAAACTGTTTAATCATATTAAACCACCGGTTCTTCTAAAAACTGCCTTTGAATCTAATAATATAATAGATGAGGGAACTGATGCACCAAAATATCTCAGTACAGACCAAATGTCCAAAACCTCCCTAGATCCTGGACAGCAAAACGTCACCATTGCAAGCAAAGATTCTTTGCCGCGTATCAAGACCCAAAAGAGAAAACTGCAGCCTGTGGTTCTCCTCGAGACAACTGAGAAAAAAACCTGCAATGAAAAGAAATACCATTGCTTTGAATGCCAAGAGTCAACACAAAGTGTAGACGAACTAATCGAGCATTACCATTCCATGCATGCTCACCATAAGTCTCAGTACTGTCCCACTTGTGAAAGTTACTTCACTGATGGTTCATTAGCTGGAAAACATTTTTGTGGAGAAGTCAAGCTTATTGACAAGCTAGAATCATCCCCTTCCTATACAAAAGGGCTAACTAGGGAGAAAGCAAAGTTCATATGCAAGTATTGTAGGAAGTCCTTTGTTCGAAAGCCTTATTATGAAGAACATATGCTAAACCACAGAGTGGTCACACATCATAGATGTGAAATTTGTGGATTATACTTCCCTAATGCTCACAAACGTCTAAGTCACAAGCGTAAAGGAACATGCACACCTTTGATACTAGATCCTTCTTTAGAGACTGCAGATCATTCAGAATCAAGCCACAAAAAGAGTGACATACGAGGCGTGGTTGAAACAGTTGTAGAAACAGACGTCAATGTAGAACTACGTAATTGCTTTGTGAAACTCATGGATGTGTGCAAGACTAGCCAGTCACCTGAACGAATACGTTGTGAAGTTTGTGGAAAGGCTTTCAGGCTCAGAGCGCAACTGAACGCACACCTTAGATCACACTCGGACGAGAAGCCCTTCAAGTGTGACGACTGTGGAAAAGCATTCAAATATACCTGGAATCTTAACAAGCATAAAAGAGAGCAGTGTTTTCAAAAGATTGTCCAACATGAAAAACCTTCAGTTCCAGATAGCCAGATCTCACCAAAGTTTAAATGCCCAATCTGTTTTCGCATGTTCAAGTACTCCTACAATCGGACACGTCATTTGCGTCAACAGTGTCTCAGAGACTACATGAAAAACGGCAAAGGAAAGATTGGTGATAAGTATCGATGCCCTCTGTGTAAAGATATGTTTACTGTGGCTGGCAACCGCAATAGGCACATCAAGCAAACTTGCATTAAGCTAAAACGCTATACAGCCAAAGGAAAGGTAAAAAAAAGAAAAGATGAACTCCACAATACCAAAAAAGAGAACAAAGTGTCACCCTTGACTCTGTCCCAACAAAAAGCATTGCGGTACAAATGCACTTTTTGTCCATTGGAGTATTCTAGCAAGTCTGGTTTCTACAATCATCTAGCAAAGCATAAATTGCTTGGACATGCCAAAAAGGCAATCAAACAAAAACATGGTAATGCTGGTGATTTGAAAAGTTCAAGCTCTGCTGGGCAAATACCAACTAGCCAAGAAAGTGCTGAGAAGGATGCAAGACTTCCTTTCGCTTGTCGCTACTGTGGAAGAGCGTTCGCTTCACCTGACTCATTAAAAAAGCACTTACAACTTCATAAAGGAAACAAACCTTTTCGCTGTTTAGACTGTGGTAAAAATTTTGCCAGGCATGGACACCTAATGGCTCACAAAAATGTTCACAGGCGGAATGTACAGTGTTCGGTCTGCTGGGAAGTTCTGCCGTCTATTGGAGATTTGTTAAAACATAGACAGGCCCATCCAAAAAAAGGCATGCTTAAGTGCCCTGATTGCCCTTTGCAGTTCAAGTTTCCAGTATTTCTGCTTCGACATGTGGCTACGCATGAGAGAAGGCGCAAACTCAATGAACTTCTCCCTCCAAAGGAGCAAGCTACACCTCAAAAGGTACAAGAAATTTACAAAGAGGAGTTCAAATGTGGTCTATGCCAAGAAGTCTTTGTTGACTCAAAGGCACTTAGTGAGCATTGTTTAACTCATATGCCTGGACCTTCTGAATCCAAATGTAAGTACTGCAAAAGCCATTTCTCAAATCATGCTGGGCTTATTCGTCACCTCCGCCTTCACACTGGTGAAAGACCTTATCCATGTCCAACTTGTGGCAGGCACTTCCACAGAAAGGAAGCTCTTAAATTACATCAGGAAAAATGTACAGTGGAGCAACCGCTTCCCTTACTAACGTCAAATGCTAAACAAGTACAGGCAGAAAACAGTGTAGACACTGCTTCAAAAAAGACCAGCAATGTCTATAATTGCTCGTACTGCCCACATTCATTTCGTTTTCCAAACAATTTGAAACTCCATGAGAGAGCCCACTTGGCCAAGACTGTTTTCCCTTGCTCAAAGTGTGGGAAGTATTACAGGAGAAGAAAATTTAAGGATCATGTGGAGCTTTGCAATGGAGACAAGATAAAACCTGTTTGCAGAAAATGTGGGAGAATTTTTACTAGAAAAAACTACAGAAATGCCCATGAAAAGCAGTGCCAGGGCAAGCAGGACAAAACTGAAACTGAAACCAACACGGGAACAAATAATAAGGGCAAATTTAAGCATAAGTGTCCACGATGCTTTAGATGTTTCAGGTCTAGCAGTTTTCTACAGAGACATCTATCTCTTCATTCAAATGAAACGGCATATGCATGCATGCATTGTGGACAGAAATTTGACAGTCCGGATCAATGCTTGCAACATGAGGCTTTTTGTGATGGTGTGATCAAGGAACGTAGATTGGAGAGTTTAAGAGGATCTGAGAAAATTAAATCTATATTTGCTGAAGTAAAAAATCAGAAAGAGGCCAATGCAGGTCCTGGAGAAAATGGCGAGTCATTGAAGTGCAAGTTTTGCACTAAATCATTCTTGAGGGCCAGATATCTAAGACGCCACATTCTCACTCATACAGAGGTGAAGCCATATCGGTGCAAGACTTGTGAAAGTTGTTTCTCACGCTATGATCATTTAAAACTGCACCAAGCCCGCTGCAGAGGAAAGCGACAACTTGAGGTACGAGTTGTAAAGATGAGTCTTGACACCTTAAGTCCCCAAAGCAAAGCCCAGGAAGACAGTGACAACTTACAATGCAAAGTTTGCTCAAAGCAAATGTCCACCCTGAGTGATCTAAAGCGTCATATGGCCATGCTCCACATACTCAATAAACCTTTTCCCTGCAAAAGATGTGGCCAAACTTACAGTTCCGAAAAGACTTTGAGGAGGCACAACCTCACAATCAAATGCAAAAAGATTCCGAAAGAAAGTGTGCCTCCTGCCGAGAATGAAGTTCAAACTCAGCCATGCAGGGAAACATCCAAACTTCTGCAACGTATACAGGTGCACTACATGAACAAATTTAAATACCAATGTGAGTATTGCCCTCGACGCTTTAAATTATCTGGACAACTGAAGGTGCATTTACGTCTTCATACAGGGGAAAAGCCATATGGCTGTGCTAACTGTGGAGAGCATTTCATCAGAACAGACTATTTGAAACGACACTTGGCGAAATGCAATGGAAAGGGAGAAAATCAAGAAAAGATTGTTTGTGATAAATGTGGTGACCTGTTCACCCAGGACACACTGTCTATACACCAGAAGACATGTGTCATTAGCTCAAAATCATCTCAAGAGGTAAATAACAAAGACAAGAGCCCCCCCAAGATAAAAGGTTTTTCCTGTGCTAACTGTAGTGACCGTTTTTTATTGTTCTCTCAGCTCCAGCAGCATTTTTTAGCGAAGCATAGATCTGATCAGCCACAAGAGTTAAGTAACGTTCAGCAGCAATTGGTGTCAAATCCCATGCAAGTCATAAAGCAAGAACAGGTTGATGAGGGCTATGGGCAGAACCAAGAAAGCAGCAGTCAGATAAATGCAAGGGAACGACGTGCATGTACAAACACAGACAACACAGACAAGCCTCTTAAATGCCCAGTGTGCAATATGCGCTTTTCCAGGAGTACTGGCCTGGGTATGCACATGCGCATACATAAGGGAGTGTACCCACTTTCCTGCTCAAAATGTCTTGTTGGTTTTTGGACCAGGAAGAGAATGGAGAAACACAGAAGAAAATGTACAGGTCACACAGTTATCTCAAATAATGGATCTGCGATGGAAAGTGGAGGCGAATTAAACGACACTGTACTAGTGTTTAACAAGGGTTCTAATACAACAGGAACTGGAGTACTGCAGACTAAATTCTCATGTAAAGATCAAGACCAGGAAAATGATGCTGAGAAAGGAGATGCCTCTATTCACAAGTATCAGTGTTCTGAGTGTGATCAGAGTTTTACAGACGGACTGAGACTCATAAGTCATTTGGAGGAACATGGCCGGGCGGATCAAGAGCGCAAATCAGATATCCACAGATGCCCCGTGTGCAATAAAGTCTTCGCTCAAGCTGGTATATTGCAAAGGCATATGAAAATGCAACATCATAGAAAAATGGATAATACTTGTGAAATTTGTTCCAAGCATTTTCGTTTTCCATCTGACCTGGAAATTCATAGATCTGCTCATGACCCCAATCGTCCCTTTGCCTGTGACAATTGCAAAATGCGGTTTTGGACTGCTAAAGCCCTGACCTCTCACCACAGAATGGTTCATTTGCACACACAACGGCCCAACTCAAAAGAACCTAGTGTGAAAGCAAGAACGGAGCAGGCTGAAGTATATAGATGTGAACCATGTGACAAAACCTATACGATAAAAAGGTCATACATGAAGCACTGCAAAGTAAAACACAAAGAGGATTTTATCAAAGCCCTCGTTGATAACGAATTGAAAAGAACTTCTGACAGTGCAAGTCAGGAATCGGATAAGGAAGACTCCAGAAATTTTGATGATGAAGACGACAGCGACAATGACTCCGATTCGGCACCGTACTTTCCTTGCCATGTTTGTGGTAAAACATTCTTGACATCAGAAAGTCTTGAGGATCATCAAAGATGTCATCTTGGTGAAAAACCCTTTGAGTGCGAAGAATGTGGGAAGTGCTTTTTCCAGCTCGCAAACTTGCAACAACATCAGCGGTGCCACAAGTCAGAGTTTCAGTGTCAGATGTGTGGGAAAGGATTTGTCTCGCTCTTCAGCCTGCGCAAGCACAAGCAAACGCATATCAGAAAGAGTCCCCACCGCTGCACCAAGTGTCACTTGAGCTTTACACGCTCAACAGAACTAGCCGAGCACATGGTTACCCACCGTGATGAAAACTTTCCATGTGACCTTTGCGATGAAATCTTTTCCTGCAAAACAAGTCGGGCGGAGCACCGCAAGATGCATACCGAGCAAGAAGAAGAGCTTCCACCATTGATTCCCCCTAAACAGCCTCAAACAATACAGGCAACTCCTGCCATCTCAAATAACGTTGAGCAGTACAAGTATCGCTGTGGAATTTGTCAAATAAGATTTCCAGATCCAGAACAGCTCTCAGAACATGGCTGCAATCCAGCGAAGGAGCGCCCATACTCGTGCCCTGAATGCAACAAGCATTTTCTACATGGTTCCCACCTAAAAAAGCATCAGCTTAGCCATCAATTGTCAGGACCACGTTCTTACCAGTGTAATCACTGCAGCATGAGCTTCACCCACCACCACCTTTTTCTCACTCATTTACGAAGCCATGGGAATGAAAAGACTTCCAAGGACACTAACTTTCCTACCAGTGAAAAGATGGTCCGCGTAGAACCTGTAAAGCGTGACAAAATTTATCAGTGCCCCATATGTCCAGAGAGTTTCTACCAAGCCTTGGACCTCGCAAATCACCTCTCTGTTCATTCTCACATGTGCAGTGTTTGTACTATGACTTTCCCCACTAAGAAAGACCTTGATGAACATGAACAATGCCATTTGACTGCTGCTACTCAGTATGAATGCACGGAATGTGGAGACAGCTTTCTTGGAAGTGATGCTTTCCGCAAACACCACTGTAGTAATAGAAAATTGACCTTTCCAGAAAAGCATCGCTCGGAGCCATCTGCCTCTTCCTCCAAGAAGCAGAGTTCAGGGACTCCTTTTCAAACACGTGATGAAGAAGAGGAGGAGGTTGATGTTGGAGAAGACTTCATTATTTGTCCTATCTGTAAAAGACGGTTCTCCTCCAATAGCAGTTTGATGGAGCACCATAAAAAGCATCACGAGGATCCACGTCCCTTCAAGTGCTTGGTTTGTAAAAAAGGCTTCACGAAGAAACGCTACCTTACGCAGCACCAGCAGATACATAGTGAACGGCCTTACCAGTGTGATGTGTGCTCAGAATCCTTCAAAACGGAACATTCTCTTGTAACTCACCGCAAGATCCATGATGCAAATAGGCAACACCAGTGCCCAATATGCAGCAAATCCTACCTTACAGCACATGATCTTGCAAAACATAAACGGAAACAACATGCTGAACATCAAAGCCAGAGTGAGGCCAACGGAGAGTACCGGTGTGATATGTGCTATAAATCCTTCGCCATGTTTGCTCATTTGCAAAAGCATCAAGAAAGCCACGTAGGACAAGTGGTCTATGAATGCACAGAGTGTGACAAAGCCTTTGCTTTTCTAAATCTTTTGGAGGAACATCAGAGGACTCATGGTGCTGCTTCTACAGAATCGCAATCACCAACCCATTTCCCCTATCAAAGCTCAGTAAATGAATAAAGGTTGAATTACTGATGTCTCAATTTCCTGCAATGCAGGTTATTCAAAATCATTCAGTTTTCTGAACGTTAGTTGTTAAGATAAACTGTACATACAGTTCATTGTTGTTTTTACTTAGGCCTAACTGCTTTTATCCACTTTGACATATTGGTGTTTTACCCTAGTTCTGAATTGGTCGGTTAATGTTCATACAACCTGTTCTGTTCTACAGTTCTGTGAACTGCTCACTAATTTTTCATTGTACAGAACTTGGATCCGTGTAAATAAAATGTATGTAACCTAGATGATGTATGGAACTCTAGGCATATGTGCATGAATGAAGTTGTTGGAGATGTTAATGTTTTGCAGAACAGTTCACAAGGATGTATAGTTAAAAATCCTGCATCATTCCATCATTTAAAGGATCACTCCACTTTTTTTGGAAATGGGCTCATTCTCCAACTCCCCCTGAGTTAAAAAGTTGATTTTTACCGTTTTGAAATCCATTCAGCCATTCTCCTGTTCTGGCGATATCACTTTTAGCATAGCTTAGCATAGATCATTGAATCCTATTAGACCAATAGCATCACGTTCAAAAATGACCAACGAGTTTCCATATTTGTTGTATTTAAAACTTGACTCTTCTGTAGTTATGTCGTGCACTAAGACCGGTGGAAATGCAAAGCTGCGAATTTCTAGGCTAATAAGATTAGGAACTACACTCATTTTTGAATGTGATGCTATTGGTCTAATAGGATTCAATGATCTATGCTAAGCTATGCTAAAAGTGATATCGCCAGAACAGGAGAACGGCTGAATGGATTTCAAAACGGTAAAACCCAACTTATTAACTCGGGGGGAGTTGGAGAATGAGCCTATTTCCAAAAAAAGTGGAGTGTTCCTTTAAGTAATTTTTGACCTTGCTAAATTTGTTTTTTAACATCCTTCTGACAGTTAAAGGAAATCTGTAGATTAATGTTAATATTTCATAGCAATGCCCAGTCATGTTACCCTTTTTTTTTTGTCTGTCTGTAAACATTTAAGGTCAAGTCAAGGGATCACTACACAGTTATACATTATGTGAATGCCTTTGAGTTGTATTTCATGTTTCATAAAAATCCAGATTTACTTTTTTGAGAAGTCTAACTTCAATGGCTTGCCTCAAAATGTAAACTTCATGCTTGACAAATAATACTGTATCTGTTCTCTATTAGTTTAATTACATTAGTGCTGACATATATGCCTTTGAAAACCTGATGTTTAGTTTTACTTTTATATGGCAATGTTGAGAATTTCTTCAACTAGTAAAAACATTTACACCTGCTTTGTTTGACTAGTTTTTTTATTTTTGGAATGAATGGTAACCCGTCACAATCAACCACATTTTATATCTACTTGCGTATGGCTTCAATTTTTCTTTTTCTTTTTTTAAATAAAACCAACAGTCAGTAACTTGGTTGACTCAAAAAGTATCAGTCATGTTAAAGTTAAATGGTCTGTAATCTGTGTTTTCAATTAAGGTTTTTATATCCACGAATCATGGTCAGTCTTCCTGGCCTTTACCTGCATTTTGGACCTTTAATGTTACCGAGGTTATGCAGACATTTGATTAGGAGTCTAATAAGGATCTAATGCAGCTACTGCATCTACAGTTTAAGTCAAAAGTTTACATACACCTTGCAGAATCTGCAAAATGTTTATTTTACCAAAATAAGAGGGATCATACAAAATGCATGGTCATTTTTATTTAATACTTACATGAATAAGATATTTCACATAAATGTTTACATATAGTCCACAAGAAAAAAATAATAGTTGAATTTACGTTCCACAGCTGTTTATTTATTTATTTATTTATTTATTGTGATATTTGGTCTTGAGTCCCTTGTTTGTCCTGAACAGTTAAAAACAGGAACAAATCTTTCAGGTCTTACAAATTTGTTTGTGTGTGTGTGTATTTGAACCTTTTCCAGTATGATTTTGAGATCCATCTTTTCACACTGAGTATAACTTAGACTCATATGCAACCATTACAGAGGGTTCAAATGCTCACTGATGCTTCAGCAGGAAACGCAATGCATTAAGTTCCGGAGGGGATGAACCTTTTTGAATTTGAAGATCAGGGTAAATTTAACTTATTTGTCCTCTGGAAAACATGTACATAACTTCTGTAGCTTCTAAAGGGCAGTAATAAATAAAAATATATATTTATATTTAGGCAAAATAAAGGTACACATCTTCATTCTGTTCAAAAGTTTTCATCCCTTGGCTCTCAATGCAACTTGCTTCCTTCAGAAGCAACAGTGAGCATTTGAACCCTCAGTGTGAAGAACAGTGAGCAGTTTAATTGTTCAGGGCACACATAAAACAACCATCACTAAAAAAAACTGGTAACACTTTACAATAAGGTTCATTAGTTAAACATTAGTTAATGTACTAACTAACATGAACTTACCATGAGCAATACATTTGTTACTGTATTTACTAATCTTCATTACTGTTAGTTAAGGGAAATACAGTTGTTCATTGTTTGTTCATGTTAGTTCACACTGCATTAACTAATGTTAACAAGATTTTAATAATGCATTAGTAAATGTTGAAATAAACATTAACAAAGATTAATAAATGCTGTATAAGTGTAGTTCATTATTAGTTCATGTTAACTAATGTGGTTAACTAATGTTAACTAAAGAACCTTATTGTAAAGTGTTACCAAAAAACTAGTAAGAATCAAGTGTATGTACACTTTTGAATGAGGTCATTTTTATACATTTTTTCTTGTTACCTTTTTTCTCTTGTGGACTTTAAACATCTTTCATGTGAAATATCTTATTCAGGTCTGTACTAAATAAAAAAAAATAACATTTTGTATGATTCCTCTTATTTTGGTAAAATAACATTTTGCACATTCTGCAAGGTGTATGTAAACCTTTGACTTCAACTGTACAGGTGAAGAGCTGTCAGTATATGCCTTGGCTCTTTTAGACTATATGGTCTGTCTTAAAGGAACACTCCACTTTTTTGGAAATAGGCTCATTCTCCAACTCCCCCCGAGTTAATAAGATGAGTTTTACCGTCTTCTACCGTTCATTCAGCCGTTTTCCTGTTTTGGCAATATCACTTTTAGCATAGCTTAGCATAGATCATTAAATCATATTAGGCCAATAGCATCTCGTTCAAAAATTACTGTCGAGTTTCGATATTTTGCCAAAGCAGGTGCAGTAATATCACGCAGCGCCTGAAATTAGTTCCCAGCTGGGTTAGCATTTGCACATGTGCTGCGTGATATTACTCCGCCTGCTTCGGCCATATTACGGCAGCAAACTTCCTTGACTATTACGCCGGAATGGGAGTGTAGTTCCTAATCTTACCGGCCTAGAAAATCGCAGCTTTACATTTTCCGCCGGTATTAGTACACGATATAACTACAGAAGAGTCAAGTTTTAAGTAGGACAAATATCGAAACTCGGTCATTTTTGAACGCAATGCTATTGGTCTAATATGATTTAATGATCTATGCTAAGCTATGCTAAAAGTGATATCGCCAGAAAAGAACGGCTGAATGGATTGCAAAACGGTAAAACTCAACTTATTAACTCGGGGGGAGTTGGAGAATGAGCCTATTTCCAAAAAAAGTGGAGTGTTTCTTTAAAACATTTGGCTCAAGATTCATAGCATGCAGTGCATTTTGGCCTTGTTATTACAGTATTCATTAAAAGTGAAACATCAGTAACTTTAGTTTTGCTTTTATTTTTAATTGAATTAAGACAAATTTATATATGATGCCCCAATAATCGTCTTCTAAATTGATAACTGACCAGATATATCTTGAGTTGATAGTACTTGGCTGATTATAAACAAAAGCAAGATGATATCTCAAGATCAGTTTGATTTAAAAGTTATATTATTTTTGATTATAGTTAAATTAATAATATAAAGAAAGTTCCAACGCAAAGATACATGATGCTCATCTTTTGTTGACAATGAAACTGTTTTCATCATTACTGTTTTCTAGTAAACAACCATTTACCTAATAAAGAAATGTGATTATGGAACCACCACATGACCATCAATAGATATTATAATGAAATTAAATAAAAATGGTTGCTCTAGCTGTTTTAGAACAAAGTAGCTGGTTTTCAGTGTTTTTTTTTTATTTATTAAAATATCACTTAAATCGAATCAGAAATGTTTTCAAATTTTGTTGACTATAATTGCAGACATTTTATCTAATGACGGACCTACAATATTATATAGGCTATAGCTATTCAGCCCAAGATAGATTAAACATACCTATAAGCGGTTTGTAAAAAAAATGTAGATCTGTTTTGGGGGGGAAAATCAACCAGACCGGTCC
Source organism: Garra rufa (assembly GCF_049309525.1). Classification (NCBI taxonomy): domain Eukaryota; kingdom Metazoa; phylum Chordata; class Actinopteri; order Cypriniformes; family Cyprinidae; genus Garra; species Garra rufa. The sequence goes on from NC_133369.1 coordinate 29,522,544, forward strand.
CTCACACCAGTTGATGGCGGTATATTTAAGCCTTACATGTGGGGAATGGGAGTGAGCGCTCAGAGATACTGTCCTCTATAGTGAACGGTGGGAATTACACGTCTCTACAGAAACTGGGTGCAAATACACACCGTCTTTCGGATTGAAAATAAATTACTTCTTTCAGTAAAATCATGCAATTTTGCAAATCGTACTATACCAAGGTGAGTGCAAGCTATTAACTGTTTGAGGTACTTGTAACGGTTCGTTTCTATTTTCGTGCATACAGGATTTAGCTGCTGTTTTTGTCATTCAAATCCGTTGTGCAGCACGCGAATGACATGTTCCGCATGCACTGAATCGCTCAAAATGTAGCTACAAACCTCATTTGATTTTGTAAAAATGTGTCTTTAACGTTAAGATGTTGCAGGCTAATTGTATAGTTAACATGCGTTTAGATCTGAAGAGCATGCTAAATCTAGAGCATCCGTTGCGGTGCGTGTTATTAGTATTTGTTAGATTATATTCACGCTCTTTTTATACTTTCAACAAAAACTTAATCGCTTAATCGACTAAAAGTCTGTAAATTACCCTGGTGTTGCGTTTTAGTTGTTGTGAAACAGCCTTTATTTAAACGGTGCCACAGTAAGAGGCCAGGCCTATCAAAATCAAAGCATGGGCAGGCTTGCCACTTTTTCTGCCTCTATTGTTGCTACATTTGAAACGTAGGTTGTGTATTACGATTATTTGAACACTTTATTTCAAAACGAAAGCGGCGCAGCAATCTTGTTAGCACTAGCAGAGTTTTCTAAGGAGAATTAGTTTTCTTATTTAAATATGTATGAACTCAGTGTCAGTTGCATGTGAGAGGTTCCACGGGATACGTGATTTAAAAGATTTCCGCCTTTTTGTCTGATATATAGGTTATAGAAACGTTATTTTTGTATTCATGATGATTTCAGACGAAGTAAAAAAGTACTAAAATAAATTAGAGTTTCAAACATGATTTTAAACATAATACGTTCCCCTACTGTCATGCATATCAAGAATTGTTCAGTATTTAAACAGCACATAATCGTGGTATTGCTTAAATAATAATATTTATAGTAATGTACTGTTCATATTGTAATTGTATTGAATATTTAGTTTTTCTGTATACATTATATTTTAATTATGTGCATCCTAGAAAACAGAGTGAAGAGTTCGTTTTTGATTCTAGTTTATTATATACAAAATGTACCCAAATATAAAATTACACAGTAATTCAATTTTTAGGACTGTGTTACTGAATTTTCTTTTGTTTCAAAACATTGCTGCACACACCCAGTGTCGGGTGTGATGCATTACTAACTAATTAATTACCGTGATTTCATGATATTACCCTTAAAAAAGTAAAGTAATGGATTACACTTATTTTTCTGTAATTTAGTTACTACTGAAGTGATTGCTTGAAATACTTTATAGATTATAGGACAATTCGATATGGGTCATTCTACAGAAAGTCAAATTTGGAAACCTCTTTAAAAAAAAAAAAGTATTTTCCCACAAATTTTGTATGTATGCAAATTGTACAACATCCAAGCTACACATTTCTAGTAACTGTGCAGTTAATTCTCATATTGTATTTTCAGAAAGTTTTGGAATATTTGTCCTCTCCCCAGAATTGTCACTACCCAAACATCATGTAGTTATGAAAGAGAGGAATAAATAAATATTAACTGATCATAAATGTAGGGGTGTAGTTAATTTTTTTTAAACACTTAAAAAGAACAGCAATGGAGTAAAATGTAAAAAATTCTTTTAATATCATTTTCATACATTTAAATTTAGGGGTTAGGGTTCGAGACAGCTACCTCCCAATTGCAAGTACCCACTAAATGTTGATGATATTTATATTAAGCTTACTGATATTTAAAATATTATTGTGGGTTTCAATAGCATAACATAACTTTCTCTCTTTAAATACTTTGGTTAGTTCATGAATAATTTATGAAATTTTATATTATTTATTTGAAATAATTAAAAAATAGTTTAGTGTCTGTCCTTCTCTTGTTTAACTAGTCAAGGATGATATAGGATTTCAAATTAATTAGTAATAAGTCATGCAGTACTTTATACAGAAAGTAATTAGTACAGTAATCTAATTACACTGTTGAATTACATTAATTACTTTTTAGAGTAGCTTACCCAACACTGCTCATAGGGCCCTAAACATGACATCATATGGAAATATAAGATTTCATGGTTTATTTCTGAAGTGAAAACATGCTATGCCACTAATGTTGTTTGCTTGCTTTCTTTTTTAGGAGATGCTAAACAATAACAAAGACGTTGATAAAACTTCTTAAACTTAACTCTGGAAGAAGAATCATCTGGCCCCTACAAAATGCTTGGAGTCCAAGAAACAAGGTCTACCGGAAGTCCTAAAACATATAGCTGTGTGGCCTGCTCTGCTACTTTTCATAGTTTGTCATCACTCCTGGTGCACCAAGCATCTCATGCAAGTGAAATGTCTCATCAGCAGGAATCAGCACTACCTACTTGTGTCAGCTGTGGAAGCTTGTTTGCGAGCAAAGATCTCCTTGAAAAACACCACTGTATAATGATGCCCACACCAGCATCTCCAGCCCACACCTACACAAGTGACTGTGGCGAAGAGTTTAGTGCTTGTACAGATCTTGAGGAGCGCAAAAAACAATGTGTATCAGAAATCGAGGTCAAAACAGATTTGGAGATTATTCCGGTTGTGCCACACAGCAAAACTGAGCCCAGCCGTCTTATCTCCGACCAAGTTTTTCACAGTGTTTTACCATCCCATTCCAATGAAAAACCACTTGCACAAAGTCCACCTCCTAGTTCAATCACTAACATCAAGGAGAATGAATCCACAGAAGGCAGCATCTTGAAGCCAACTGAATCCCACCCTGTGACTGAAGAACAAGAGCAACAGCAAGAGGAACAGCAAGAGCAAGAGCATCAGCATCAGCAAGAGCATCAGCAAGAGCAACAGCAACAGCAACAGCAAGAGCAACAGCAACAGCAACAGCAACAGCAACAGCAAGAGCAACAGCAAGAGCCAGAGCAAGAGCAACAGCAAGAGCCAGAGCAAGAGCAAGAGCAAGAGCAAAAGCAGTTACCTGAGAATGACAATGATTGTTTAAAGTCCGCCAATGTGTTAAACCATTTTGTGGATGACAATGAGAAATCACAGGCATCTTGTGAGGATTCAGCTGCGATTAATAAGACCTCTATCTTGAAGATTGTAGCATCTGCCTACATGGGTCAGAAACAACCTGTCCAAATGAAACAAAGGAACTTGCCCCCCAGAAAAGCTTCACCGAGAGCACCATTGCAACCTCCAATCATTTTGACAATATCAAAGCCCAAGCCACCGGAGAATCAATCAAAGATAAAAAAAGATACTGTGGTTGGTGTAAAAACTGGAAAGATGTTGCCTAAAAAGGGCAAGATTATATCCGTGACACAAACACTCTGTCCTGTGGTGGTTTTGGAGACTCGTCAGAAACTTTTCGGCCGGGACAACATAGAAGGCAGACATCAGTGCAGACTCTGCCGTAGGGTTTTTCAAGATGTAGACAGCTTGATAATGCATCATGCCCTGCATAAAAAAGAAAGAGTTAAATTTTGTCTTTGTTGCCAACAATTTGTGATAACTGTAATCTCCGTCCCAGAAAGCCATGTCTGCTCTGATGGATCTTCTAGAAACCATCAACCTTTGATGGGAAAAATGTCTCTGAAACCAGTCAGCCCTACAGCAGAAAAAATGTTCTACTGTTCTTTATGCAAGCGTGGCTACACACGGATGCGCAGCCTCAAAAAGCACAATTGTCCGTGTAAAGCTTCTCTGAAGTCCTCGGCCACTGTAGGCACCAGCAGTTATGTCAATCCTGAAAACTTGGAGGAGTGCAACAGAGCTGTCCCAAACTCGAAAACAAATCAAATGCCAACACAGCATGTAAATGTTGGCGTAGGCACAGAACCGATAAAGATTGAGGAACAGAACACAGAACTTCCTATTGGCAAGAAAGTTCAGCTTGGTTTGAAGATGCAGCCAAAGCATCCGTTAAATACCCCAAAAAACCCTGAGTCCATCTTTGTCAGTGTTTCTAACACTAATCCAACTGTACCAACTAAAAACTCTGCCAACATGGTTGAAGTAAAGCAAGAGGAGCGAGATAAATTGGTTGAAAAGCAGTGGACCATGCCTTTGGATGATGCTGAAATTGATGTACTAATAGACGTGGATCAGAAAGACTCGGATGAGGATGATTTGTCAGACTTGGCTGAAGATGACTATGATGAAGGTGAGGATGTCGCCATTGTAGAGCCTCCTGAGGACAAGGAAATGAAGTCGCCAGTGCCTAGTAATGGCTTTCAGGTGCATGTGACTAATAAAGGCTTGAAGCGGTTTGTTTGCAACGGCTGTCAGAGAAGCTATTCCCGCCTGTTTACTCTAAAGGAGCATTTAAAGATGTGCGGGGCAAGAGAGTTAAAGCCGCAAAATGTTACATCTCATATGGATGGGCCGATTAAAAAGTTTCCATGTCCTCAGTGTGGAAAGTTCTTTAGCCGTAAAGACAATATGAATTTGCATCGAAGGAAGTGCCATCCAATAAACACTAATTCAGTAGTAAGTAACAGAACCGTGGAGCCTAAAACACCTGCATCTCAGGAAAACCTGTTCGTTTTGTCACCATCTACAGAAAACCAAGCAGTCCGGCAAGAAGGTGCTCAGAATACTAGCAGAAACACAAACTGGGGGATTATGTCACTTCCATCTGTGCTTCCGAGAAGAGTGACGTGCGAATGCGGAGCCTCATTCACTTGTCCTCGACTTCTCTTTGAGCATCTGCAACAGCATGCACAGGAGTCCTACATTTGTCCACACTGTGGGGAGAACTTGCAGTCGTGGATGGATTTTGAGGCACATCAGCAATTGCACAACCAACCTCAGAGCTCTGCAAGTGAACTAAGAGCTTCCCAACAACAACCTCATTCCTTTTCCCAAGCAGCTTCGACTCGGCCACAACAGTCTCCTACACAGCCGCCTGCACTCTTGGCACCTCAGCATTTGAACAACAAACCGTTTCCTGATGAACTGACATGCCATAAATGTAAGAAGAGCTTCAGTCTCCGCAAAAATTTGTTAAGACACTTACGGTTGCGTTGTATTGGCGATGATGCAGGTCAGAATAAACACACCTGCTCTCGTTGTGGTACAACATTCCAAAACCCATTGATGCTTAAAGTTCACATTCAAAGCAATACCTGCAAACCTGCATTAAAACCGTTTCGGTGCCCAGTGTGTGTGCGTTGGTTCAGTTGTCTAGATGGGCTCAAGAGGCACCTGGTCTCACACAGTAGGCAGTCTGTCTTTACATGTCAGATCTGTGACCAGAACTATCAAACCCCTCAGGCCCTAGAGGAGCATAAAAGAAATGATCATCGAGTCAACAGGCCAGTAGAGGATGCACAAAAACAGTTGAACCAAGCAGGTGCACAAACCAGTTCATCTAATCCTTTTCAGTGTCACATTTGCCTTCGCAATTATCCAAAGCTTCAATCCCTGAAGGATCACTTAAGGAAAGTTCATCGGCCTAAACCGCCAAAACCAACTAATGTGCGTACCGTAGAACCGGTCCGTTCTGGACCGTTTCAATGTCAGATATGTGAGCGGTTCTATCCTAACATAAAATCTTTGAAGAACCACAGAAGAAGAGTGCATCATATTGTGGGAGGTGTGTTTCTGCCATCAAAGGGAACTGAGCAAAACATCACTCCCAGTCAGTTCCAGTGTCAAATTTGCTCACACAGCTTTCCGGATGAACAGTCCCTCCGAAACCACAGAAGGAGGGCCCATCTTATTGTGAGAGGTCATGGGCTGTCAAGTGGAATGGCTCAACACAATCTATACAAGTGTCAGATTTGCCAGCGCAGCTATCCTGACGCAGTATCCCTTAAAAATCATAGGAGGAGGGTTCATCGCATATTAGGGCCAGTGCCTGAAACAACACCACCTCCACCTCCACCACCACTACTACCAACAAATCATGACATAGAAGATCCTCCAGAGGAGAAACCGATACCTTTCTTGTAAACGATGTTCATGCATTCATAAAAGTTGGATCTGCTGCTTGCCTTTGTTGCTGTATATGCAATCAAAATGAAAAAGAAGTCATAAGGCAGCACCCACTGAGTACATTATACCTTTTTTTTAAAGAGTAGTAAAAATCATTTTGAGTAGTTAAAGTTTTATATCTGTTTAGTAATGTAACAGTTTTTGACTTGTTAATATCATATTGTTCAGCTTCCTCTGTATTTTTATTGATGTTGCCTTAATTTAATTCATCTATTGAATACTGACCCCCCAATACAAACAGGAAGATTTTTGGCGAGTGCACTGTATAAATGTAAAATAGAACAGTTGATGGCTGTTTTTAAGGTAGCCAATGTGTATTGTTAGTGTACTGTACATACATTTTGATGTAAACATGTCCTACGTTGCATCAATAAACAATAGTGACAACTTTCTAAGTCTCCATTTGAGGTTTTTATACTGCACACAATGCTCCTAGTTATAGTAAAATTTGCTGGAAATATCTAAATGATAAAGACTGAATTGGTGAGCTGATTAAAAAAGTAAAACTGATGGACTGAACAAATAAATACATTAATTGCTTAGTCAGGAATGTTAAATTTGCATCTGATACAAGCCTCAGGAAGGACTCAATAATGTCAGAATTGTCTTTCAACTTTGTGTAAAAAATTGGCAACAGTTTGTTTCTTTACATTAAAATTAGTTTACATAATAGCAAACAAGAAAAACAATTAACAATATGCTTTTACATTTTGAAAAGGATAATATTCATTCTAAATATACTAATACATTTTTAACATACAGTGGAGGTCAAAAGTTTACATTCACCTTGCAGAATCTGCAAAATGTTAAATTACTAAAATAGGAGGAATCATACAAAATGCATGTTATTTTTTATTTAGTACTGTTGTGAATAACATATTTCACATCAAATATATTTACTTATAGTCTACAAAAGAAAATAATAGTGGAATTTATAAAAAATTACCCCATTCAAAAGTGTACATGTGATTCTTAACCCTTAAAAGGGTTAAGGGTTAAAACACAAATGCTAAAAAAATAATAATAATAATTTGTGGGACTTGAAGGATTTTTCTGAAGAACAGTGGACAGTTTAACTGTTCCGGACAAATAAGGGACTCATGAACAACTATCACTAAGCAAAACAAACAAAAAAAAAAATCTGTGGATCATTCAGTTAACAACACAATATTAAAGTGTATGTAAACTTTTGAACAAGGTAATTTTTATAAATTCAACTATTATTTTCTCTTGTGGACTATATGTTAACATCTTTTATGTGAAATATCTTATTCAGGTCAGTACTAAATAAAAAATAACATGCATTTTGTATGATCCCTCTTATTTTGGTAAAATAATTAACATTTTGCAGATTCTGCAAGGTGTGTGTAAACTTTTGTATTTGCAACAACAATGATCAGTATTAGGCTCTAATATATATTTCACATATGGATTCGTATTTTCTTATTTATAATTTCAAATTTAATTTTAAACCATGTCAGTAGCTGTATTTCTGTTTACCTTGTGGAGTGTAAAAAGACATTGAAACATTTTAATGTTTAATCGGTCTTTATATGCAATTGATGGTATGACTCACATATGTTCCGCGTAAAATGCAGTCAAACTAGAATGATTTAACATTTATTTGCATATTGTGTGATTATCTTTACACAACCACACGTCCAGAAATAGATGTCGAGGAGGCTTTTATCAGAAACGGAAAAGGAAACTCCATTTGTTTGGTATATGCGTCCTGAACCGTAGTTCATTGGTGCTGAAAAGAAAGAGCATGAAAGGTTGGTGTGAAGCTGCCTTGCTTTGTTTTGCTTTTTTCTCGTGTGCGTTCTACAAGATAAAGGCAGAATCTAATGTTATGCAGTCGGGCAAACAATGAGCAATTTTGCATTAGCGGTACTCTTAAAAAATAAGTTTAGAGGTTTTAAAATGATTATTCGAGAGGTCCTGCGTCGGGTAGCGTTGAATTAACCCACAGACACATTAATCCTGTTCTGTTTAAATACGCTCATTTCGCTTTTCAAAATACCCCCATTCTTAAAAGACAGGTTGTGCTATTTTGGTATATGCAGGATTAACTGTAACAGAGCATGCATAAACTATTAGCCTACAGAAACGTGCATTGTTGCTGGCAGGAATGGCCTATGCAAACGCCTGCAGAGCGCCATCACTCTGTGCCGCTATCTACTGCGGCATGGAAAAAATGCTTTACCCGAGGTGTTGTGCTTTTACAATTCTGAATTGAACATCATGAAATAAAACGACTGGATACGATCTAACAAATACAGAGGCTATATAGAGAGAACCCCTCTGTATTTTGTTTCTTTGTTGTAGTTCGATTCACGAATGACTTTTATGAGCCGGTTCTTTGAATTATTCGCACAAATAAAAGTATGAACCCTAGCAGAACGACAATCACATGAAACATAAACTCCTAGATAAAAATAATCATGAAGTAACATTATTCAGCTACTTATTAATTTTCCATATTTTTTGTAATTTCTTTATATTTTTTATATTAATAAATGCTATTATAGTCAAAAATATTTAGGCAATATCTTTAATCAAAAATTCAAATTTAAGTATTACATCATATCATAATACAGCAGTATTATTTCACCCCAGTACAAATGTTTGTACGTAGTGTAACAACTTTTTAAAAAACATCCGTAAATGTCTTCTGTAGCTTCTGAAGGGCAGTACTAAATGAAAAAAAAATTATATTTGGGCAAAATAAGAAAAATGTCTTCATTCTGTTCAAAAGTTTACACCCCTGGCTCTTAATGCATCGTTTTTTCCTTCTGGAGCATCAGCGAGTGTTTGAACCTTCTGTAGTAGTTGCATATGAGTCCTTCAGTTGTCCTCAGTGTGAAAAGATGAATCTCAAAATCATACAGTCATTATTGGAAAAGGTTCAAATACACAGAAATACTGAAAAAGGATTTTTCTGAAGAACAGCGGGCAGTTTAACTGTTCAGGACAAACAAGGGACTCATGAACAACTATCACTAAACAATTAAAAAAACAGCTGTGGATCATTTAGGTAACAACACCAGTATTAAGAATCAAGTGTATGTAAACTTTTGAATGGGTTCATTTTTTATAAATTCAACTGTTATTTTTTTCTTGTGAATTATATGTAACAGGTGAAGCAGCTGCTAAAGTTCTGATGCTACATAGCACTAGATGCTATCTAATAGATTGTTTTATCTTTGATTCTTTTTCCTTCTGTTTAGTTTCAGCTTGAGTAGGGGGATCTCAGGAACCGGCAGGCGATTCGCACATCATGCTTGAAGGAGAGGCCAAGAATCTTGAAACCAACTCTAATGATGCCGAAACCAAGGAACAATCAGTGAAGAGAGGAATGGGGGAATTCATTTCAAAAGGTTTGGCATTAAGCTCCCAAAACCGAAGTGTGGAAGAACCACCACCCTTAGCCACTAATGTCCTACCTGACTCCTTGTCCTGTAATGTTGAGGAAAAAGAGAGAGAAAAAGGCAGTGAAGAAGATGTAGATAAATTTCCGCAGCAGTTAAACTCTGATTTAACTCCTGTCAACAAGGCTGATATGGATACACAGAAATGTTTGGAAAACCATGAGACAAATTCCAATTGTCTTTCCAGCACCACAGATAATGAACCAAAATCACTGCTGCTTAATGAAGAATTAAATGAACCACAAGTCGACACTCAAATGTCTGTTACAACAGATGAAGTCTCAAGTAGTCAGACAGAGTCTGACAGGAAAGAAGCCCATTGTTCAACTGTCCAAACATCTGAAGAAGCCGTTTGTGATACATCCTGCCCTAACATAAGCAATAGCCAAAGCGAAGAAGATTCTGACAAAAAAACCCTTGAGGATGCTGTCGATGCAAACATTTCTGACACTGAAAATGATGGAGCTGACACATTAAACCAAAAAGATGTGACAATGGACGAATCCTTTGTAGATCATTCACCTGAGAACACGCAGGAGGCAAATTCAGAGGATAATAACCAGACACCTTCTACTGAAGAAAATGCTGAGTCAAGCAGTATGGAGATCACAGAAGGTAAACGTGGATATCATTCTTTTTCTCGCGGACGGCCACGTAAAGAAAAACGAGTTATCAAATGTGAATATTGCGGGCGCCCTTTCAATCACGCCTCAGCGTATATCATTCATCTGCGTGTCCACACAGGTGAGAAGCCCTTCACCTGCCAGGATTGTGGCAAAGCCTTCGCACAACTCTCCAACCTTCGATCCCACAGCAGAGTCCATAAATCCAAACGTGGGAAACATGCACACAGACACCAAGATAAAGCCACGCCTGAGAAAATTGTTGAGGAGAAAAAAGTAATCAAGACTGACAAAGTTGAAAGTGACTGTCGTAGTAATCAAATCGCCCCTAGAAGGAGGCGGCGAGGAAGAGGGAAAGGGAAACCCCAAACATGTCCGATCTGTGGCAAAGTCTTTTGCTACAAGTCTGTCCTCAAAATCCATCTTCGTATTCACAGTGGAGAAAAACCATACTCTTGTAAGGTGTGCGGCAAATCATTTACTCAAGCGTGCACAGCACGTGTCCATGAGAGAGTACATTGGTCCATTAGACCTTTCTTGTGTACAAAATGCGGTAAGGGATTTTCTCAGATCGGGCCGTTAAAAGTACACACTTGTGAGGGTAAAAGAAACCCTCATGCCACCTTGAAACAAATGGAATTGGAAGGTATTATCACCTTCAGGTGTCACCTTTGCAAAAAGTGCTTTGGCACCAGAGATGAGTATGAATTACATTTGCAAGGACACACTGATACCCAGCGTTACAGTTGTGACCGCTGCAAGCAGACGTTTAGTCTTGCCTCAGAGCTACATACGCACAACAAGCATTGCGTTTCCATCCGGCTCGCAAAAGCAAAGTCTTCTGTTTACAGTTCACCTCACAGATTACAACCCAAAAACTCCTTGAAGAGAAGAAGTTCTCATAAAATGCGAAGTGCAAGTCCAGTTAAATCTCCTCCGAAAGACTTCTCCTTTCCGAGGAAGCTCAAAAAATGCTCCTCTTTACTTGCTTGCCCTATTCAGGTCATGGCCACCACTGTTTACGACTCTCCAAATAACCTCTATTCAGTCAGTCAACCAGTCAAATCCAGCTATTTTGTATCTCAGCTGAACAGTACGCACCACAAAGCAGATCCAAGAAAGTACTTCTGCCCACAATGTGGACGCATATTCCAGCACATAGGACGGCTGAGAGCCCATATTCTCACTCATTCGCGGGGTAAATGCTTCACATGTATTGATTGCAACAGGGCGTTTAAAAACTGGAACAAATTTTGGATTCATCAGAGGCTACATAGGCAAAAAAGAGGGCGCTTTTTTTGTCCTAAGTGCGGTCAGGGCTTTCGATTTGTGGGAATGTACAATAAACATTTGCAGAAGCATCCGGAACTTAATGCTCACGCTTGTCCCTTCTGTCCTCGCACGTTCTCAAACGCACAAAAGTTGAGGAACCACCAGCAAGAGTGGCACCGCTCAACTATGCCCTTTATTTGTGATATTTGTGGAAAAGGTTTCGCAAACGTGAATATTCTTAAGCGACACAGAGTTGTTCACTGCACAAATGATCCAATGGAGACGCATTACACCATTGATCCGCAGTCCGCTGTACACCCTTACGAATGTGGCACGTGCAGTGCCAGTTTCGAGAACTTGGACTTGCTTTTCCACCATCAGCTTCGCCACAAGCCTGTTGATAAAGGATCAATAGCAATGAAAGGCCAGCTACTTATGATGGACGAACATCAATCTCAGCATCTTCAGCGTCAAAGCTACGATTACAGCATTCGTGATAATCAGAGGCAAGAGAAGCTCCTTGCGTTCGCCCGCTCAAATGGAGGAGAAATGCCTCATCGGATGACACACTTTGATCCCTCAACTTTACATCCATCACAGAAGCCAAAACCAAACACTGAAGCCTCAAGCACCATCAGGAATAATTCTCAAACTAATGAGGTGCAAATGGTTGAAAAACACACTAAAAACACGGCAATTGAAGAATTAAATGGTTCAAGCCGGTCACCGTCCATATTGAAAACAGAGGACACAACTGGTGACTTAATTTGCACAGAATGTAATGCTAGTTTTTCCAACCTTATACAGCTGCATGGACATTACTTGGAACATGCCAGAGGAGAAATATGAATATTCTGTAAATGTTCTCTTTTTTTTCAGTGAGTGTGTGATGAACATTTGTATGGGAATCACATACTTCTGAAACTTGTGAAAATGTTTGCTGTATATGAATATTTGTTTTTTTGATGTGATATCACCATTACTGATGTGCTGACACCCAATTTTGTTTAACAAAACAATAGTTCTCCAAATATATAGACTATAAATTCCTTGTAATGGACAGTATTGTTTTATTTAGCGATCCTATTGTTGAGTTAGATATCTACTAGTGTTGGTGCTGTAATTGAAATTTTATCTGAAGATGTTGCTGTTAACAAATTAAACATCTTGACTGACACTGCTCAAAATCAAGTCTTTTATGTTAAAGGTTTAGTTCACTTCAAGAATAAAAATTTACTGATAATTTACTCACCCCCATGTCACCCAAGATGGTCATGTCTTTCTTTCCTCAGTCTAAATGAAATTAGGGTTTTTGGAAAACCTTAGGAAAACATTCCAGGATTTGTCTCCATATAGTGGACTTCAATGGGAGCCGATAGGTTGAAGAGCAGTTTCAATGCAGCTTCAAAGGGCTCTACATGAGCCATATAAATTTAGATCATCGTTTTGCTAGAAAATACCCTTATTCTTGGCTGGAATCGTGTAGAGCCCTTTGAAGCTGCATTGAAACTGCAGTTTGGACCTTTAACTTGTTGGCTCCCATTGAAGTCCACTATATGGAGAATAATCCTGGAATGTTTTCCTCAAAAACCTTAATCTTTTAGACTGAAGAAAGAAAGACATGACCTTCTTGGATGACATGAGGGTGAGTAAGTAAATTATCAGAAAATGTTTCTTTTGGAAGTGAACTAATCCTTAAAGAGAAAATCAAGGATGTTTCCCCAAAAAACACTCTTTAATTTAGCAAAGAAATATTTGTACTACTTGTATAACGGTTTAGAGTTAAACCTGAAACTAAATTAATAGTCAATCTAATTAATAGAGAAACATATCTCATGAAACTTTTATTTATATTAAAAATGATAAATAAAACAGTGAATCAGCTTTAATGTATGTTCTTAGATGTTTATTTTGGTTTGCCCAATGATTATGGCCTCAAAAATCCTTGGGATCTTGGTTGAAGCTAATGGTGCTATTGATCCATTTGACGTAGTTGCAGACCTTGGTATAGACACCGGGTTTGTCCTTCTGGGCGCAGCCGTAACCCCAGGACACGATACCCTGCAGCTGGTTGTTGCACACCACTGGGCCACCAGAGTCACCCTGCAAGCCAGAAATAAAAAGCATTAGGGTTGTCACTAATGACTTTTTGGTAATCAAGTAATCAGCCTATTATTTTGATGATTAATCAAGTTATCAGATCATTTTAACTGTTAACATATGGACAATGCATTATAAACAATAGATTTAATGTACATTACCCTTTTAACAAAATACTGCAGCAACCAGGATTTCCAGGGCAAGAATCTTGACAATATTTGTGTTTGTTCTTAAAATTTCTGGTCAGGTAGGTGAAATATTAGGCTAATATCTTAATTAATACTGCTTGTATGTATCTTTACCACTTATTAACCTTAGTTTGTCAAAATATTGTGCCCTTTCCTGCTTACCAAGTCCTTTTCTATATGATTTAGCAGCTTCCACACTTTTTTCCATGGCTTAGACAGCATAATTTAGCAGAACAATGTATCAGTATACATTAACTGTGCAATCCATGCTGTTGTTTACATCCGAGTATCTCCAATATGGCCACACATTGACCAAATTATTAAGTGCAAAGCCGGTATTGAGAAAGATTAATATATTCTCCTGTGTTTGCATAGGTTTATAAATGATATACTTTACAAATCTGATGAACTGGCACATGTTGCATTTCCAGATTGAGACACTCCACACATGTAAATGATTAACAGTTCGTGTGGAGCAGCGTTTACTGTTTCCTATGTGCGCTCTGAGATGTAAATAATTAAAAGCATATATTAAACATCCATCGCATATATTTATTTAATTGAATCATAGCATTTGTAAAATCACAATAGCATTATGCTTTATATTGGTTTTTAAATGAGTTTAATATATCATGCATTTTGGAAAACGGTAAAAAATGTGCTTCATAGGTATACAGTTACTCCACAAAATGCAACTGAGTACTCAAATTGAATCGAAGAATCGTGACAGCCCTAAAAATTATATCTATTTCTATTATGCTACTTGCTTCTACCAATTTATATGCAGATACGCTGCTGTGAGTATTTAAAGGGGTCATCCGATGCCCATTTTCCACAAGTTAATATGATGCTTTAGGGTCCTAATGAAAAGTTTGTAATATACTTTGATTAAAAATTCTCTATGGTAGTGTAAAAAAACACTCATTTTACCTGGAAAAAAATGCCTCTGTTCTCAGCAAGCGATATCAGTACATGGCCCTTTAAATTTTATGAACCTCTGCTCACCCCGCCCTTCAGTTCTGTGGGGCGTGTCATTACATAGCACACCGGGTGTTGCCTAGACAACAGTTGGGGGTATAGTTGTATAATTTGGGGGAAAATGGCACTTGCGGGGCTTTGAAGACACTGTACAACATTTAAAATTAAATTTAAAAAACGGAGTTGGAACCGAAACAAGATGACACCCGCAAAGAAGTTCGGCAATTACGGCTTATACTGGACGTGTCTGAATGATTAGTAAACTTAATGTCACTTTGATTTATCTTTATATGTACTGGCAGGGTAAAATACTGAGAGAGATACAAACGCGATGTGTTTATTGTAGCATATATAATAACCCGTAGCAGATCTATACAAGTGGAGCTGGGGAGGTGGAGGGTTTCAGAGGAACTCTGAATGCTCTAGTGGATGCTAACCAGCCATTTAAATGTAAAGCAGTAAGCTGATTGGCTGCATATGCAACATGAATCAATTAGCTTGTGCCAAGCATTACCAACCCATCAGCCAGCACCATCTAGTGTTTCATGACAGATATTAACACTGTAACTAGCAGTAAACTTACCTGGCAGGAGTCCTTGCCTCCCTCCATAAAGCCAGCGCAAAACATGTTGGAGGTAATCTCACCAGGGTAGGCTTTTCTACAGGTAGTGTGACTCAGGATAGGAGCCCACAGACACATCAGATAGCTGGGGTACTGGCCTAAGAAGACATCAAATGCTGAGAAGGTGAGTTTGAATGTGTTCACTGTGTTATTCTAAGATGACCTATCAATTTATATACAAAGTTTAATGCATTAAGGAAAGTTGAGTGTACTCATTTTACAAAGATACATTAGGGATTGGGAAACAACGTATTCGTCCAAAAAAGCCAATTTGTTAAGTGAAAAGTAAGTAAATTTCATTGAATGTGGGCACTGATGAACATCCCTTTGTAGGTACATTATTTCCCCTTGATTATAAAAAATAATCTTTGAAATCTTGGCTGGAGGAGGTGGACAAACTTAAAACTTTTCAAAAAAATTACTTGTGGTTGGCTCTGTGTTTTGGCTCCATTTGGCTTAATTGTGATGATTTGGCTCACATTTAACAAAAACCCACCAATTCACTATCTCAACAGAATAGAATACTTCATAAGACAAATAAAGAAATATATTTTTAGTGAATTGTTGACCTTCTGAAAAGTATTTTATTTACTGTATATGTACTCAATACTTGGTAGGGGCTCCTAATTACTGCCTCAATTCGGCGTGGCATAGAGGTGATCGGTCTGTGGCACTGCAGAGGTGGTATGGAAGCCCAGGCTCTTAACAATACCCCATATATTCTCTATGGGGTTCAGGTCTAGTGAGTTTGCTGGCCAGTCAAGCACACCAACACTATAGTCATTTAACCAACTTTTGGTGCTTTTGGCATTGGGTGCAGGTGCCAAATCCTGCTGAAAAAATGAAATCAGCATCTTTAAAAAGCTGGTCAGCAGAAGGAAGCATGAAGTGCTCTAAATGGGTAAAATCTTGGTAAATGGGTGCAGTGACTTTGGTTTTCAAAAAACACAGTGGACCATCACCAGCAGATGACATTGCACCCCAAATCATCACAGACTGTGAAAACTTAACACTGGACTTCAAGCAAATTGGGCTATGAGCATCTCCACCCTTCCTCCAGTCTCTAGGACCTTGGTTTCCAAATGAAATACAAAACGTGCTCTCATCTGAAAAGAAGACTTTGGACCACTGGGCAACAGTCCATTTCTTCTTTTCCTTAGCCCAGGTAAGACGCCTCTGACGTTGTCTGTGGTTCAGGAGTAGCTTAACAAGAGGAATATGACAACTTCCAAATTCCTTGACACGTCTGTGTGTGGTGGCTCTTCATGCCTTGACCCCAGCCTCAGTCCATTCCTTGAAAAGTTTACCCAAATTCTTGAATTGATTTAGCTTGACAAGCCTCTCAAGGCTTTATACAGCACTCTGTGAACAGCCAGCTTATTTGGCAATGAATGTTTTTGGTAGCTCGCCTTATTGTACTGATGTACTGATGATTGGGCGATGCAAATGTTGGGGGCGTAACTATTAACGATTCCAGGACTATTGCGTAATAGTCTGTGTTATGTTGGAATTTACCTATTTTTCAGTGGTCTTTTGCAAACACCAGATTTACATAAGAAGGAGGAAATGGTGGTGTTTGAGACTTATGGTATGTCATGTCCATGTGCTGAACTGTTATTATTCAACTATGTAGGTAAATACAGGTAATTATTCAACTATGTAAGGTAAATACAGTTTTACATTCTATGGCACCTTTAATCCCGCTACCGCAAACATTCTGAAAATACATACTGAATACATACTTTGGAAGCAGCTAGTGTTGGATAGGGTTGCCAAATCCACACCTTTTCTATGGAATTAGGCTAATTTTAAACTGTTGCGGCGGGTAGATTTTCTCTTGTGGGTTAGAAGTTGGAAACATTGCATAAATTCCATTTGACGGAAACCCCAACCCCAATTTGGACCTTCAACCTGTTGGCTCCCATTCAAGTCCACTATACGGACAAAATTCTTTGAATGTTTTCCTCAAAAACCTTCTTTTCGACTGAAGACATGAGCATCTTGGATGACATGGGGGTTAAGTTATCAGGAAATTTTTATTTTGGAAGTGAACTAATTCTTTAAGAAAAAATTGTCAAGGATGTTCAAAGATGGCATTAGGATATTTTTACCCCAAAAAATACTTTCATTTAGCAAGTAAGGGATAATCAACGGTTTGCCGTGCGTTAAAGGATTTTAAATGCACGACGTGGAGGATAATAACCGCCCGACGCGAAGCAGAGGTTGGTTGCCTCCGCGAAGTGCATTTTAAATCCTTTAATGCACGGCAAGCCGTTGATTATTCCGCTTATTCCATGGTTATAGACAAATTAAAACTAGGATTGATATTTGCAGCGCAAAACTTGACTGAATGGATAAAAAGACGGTTATTTTCGTCAGTTATGACACGCATTCTGCCTGCTTCAAATCAGACTCAGAGATGAAATAGTCCGGTAAGATCACATTTATTTGAATGAATTATAGCATTTGTTTCAGTAAATTGTCGATCGACCGAGAGAGAGTAAAGGCGAGAGAGAAAGAGAGGTGACAGTGACCTGCCAGCCAATCAGAATCCAGTATCCAGACATTCCATGGAATAAAGAGGTTTTAATATTTCACCACATACTACTTGTATAACAGTTTAGACTTTAAACTTGAAACTAAATTAATAGTCATTTTAATTAATAGAGAAATTAATCTGATAGAACTTTTATTTATATCAAAAATAATAAAAAGAAAAACAGTGAAACAACATCAGTATTTGTTCTTAGATGTTTATTTTGGTTTGCCAAATGATAATGTAACATGCCATGATTACATAATTATGGCCTCAAAAAAGCTGTGGGAACTTAGTTGGAGCTAATGGTGCTATTGATCCAGCTGACGTAGTTGCAGACCTTGGTATAGACACCAGGTTTGTTCCTCTGGGCACAGCCGTAACCCCAGGACACAATACCCTGCAGCTGGTTGTTACACACCACTGGGCCACCAGAGTCACCCTGCAAGCCAGAAATGAAAAGTATGTTTATATCTATTTCTATCATGACAACTCTCTTAAGAGTTTAGCATGGTAATGGATATGACATTGTTAATGTATTATATAATCCATATATAATAACCCGCAGCAGATCTATACAGGTGGAGATAGGGAGGTTGAGGGTTTCAGAGGAACTATGAAAGCTTGCTGTGAAATGCTTTAGTGAGTGCTAACCAGCCATTTAAATGTAAAGCAGCAAGCTCATTGGCTACGTATACAACATGAACCAACCAGTTTGCGCCATCTAGAGTTTCATGACAGAACTTGTCATTAGCATGACATCAACGCTGTAACTAGAAGTGATCTTACCTGACAGGAGTCCATGCCTCCCTCCATGAAGCCAGCACAGAACATGTTGGAGGTGATCTCACCAGGGTAGGCACCTCTGCAGGTAGTGTCACTCAGGATAGGAGCCCACAGACACATCAGACGGCTGGGGTAGTTGCCTAAGAAAACATTTAGTGTTCACAATGTGAGTTTGAAATTGTTCACAGTGTCATTCTAAAATGAACTAATGATTTATGTGTGCATGAAGTACGCACTTCCACTGGCGCTCATGTTTCCCCATCCAGAGATCAAACAGTCGGTACCAGCTGAAGCACAGCCTGAAGGCAGAGAAACGGTCTTAACATAGCTGTTCAAAGTGGCAGTGCTGGCCAGCTTGATCAGCATAATGTCATTGTCCAGAGTGTTGCTGTTGTAACTGGGGTGTCTGATGATCCTTTGAGAGCTGATGAACTGCTCGGTGCCCTCGTTGACGTCAATGTTGTGCTCACCCAGACGCACCTGGATAGAGCTGTGGATAGAGACAAGTAAGTAGTTATTAGTTCATGCAGAAAAAAAAAACTCCTTAACATCTTTCTGTATTTTAATTTTATTGAACATTTTGCTAATTAACATTTTTAAAAGCAGGCATATTGTCGGTAGTATGTACACTACTGTACATTTGTGATTTTTTAAAAATGTTTTTGAAAGAAGTCACTTATGCCCACCAAGAATGCATTTATTTTAAATACAATACAGTATTATAGTGAAATATTACACTTTAAACATATTTCAAAATGTAATTTATTCCTCTGATGGCATTGCTGAATTTTAGTCTTCATTGTCACATGGTCCTTCAGAAATCATTTTAATGTGCTCATTTGGTGCTCAAGAAACATTATTATTAATTTTTGTAGAAACCTGTTTTAGGATTCTTAGACAAATATAAAGTTCAAACAGCATTTGAAATAGAAATCTTCTGTAACACAATCAGTGTCTTTACTGTCACTTTTGATCAATTTAATGCATCCTACTAAATAAAAGTATTAATTTATTTAGAAAAAAAATCTTACTGACCTCAAACTTTTGAACATAGTAAGTGGGAACTTGCCATTACATTTTTTTTTTATGTAATGGCTCTCATAGAAATTTAAATGGTTAAAAGAATTTATGAAGCACAAAACAATTTATAACATATAAAATGTAACACTTCACAATAAGGTTCATTAGTTAACATTAGTTAACTACAATAGTTAACATGAACTAAGAATGAAAAGTACCTCTACCGCATTTATTTATTAATCTTAGTTAATGTGAATTTCACCATTTACTAATGCACTATTAAAATCACAAGTTGTGTTGTTTAACTTTAGTTAATGCATTGTGAACTAACAATGAACGATTGTATTTTTTATTAACTAACATTAACAAAGATGAATAAATAGTGTAATAAATGTATTAGTTCATTGTTAATTACTGTTAGGTAATAAATTAATGTTAACAAATGACACCTTATTGTGAAGGGCTATCAAAATGTTAAAAGTAACATACAAAAATGACAATCTTCCTTCACTATATAGCAAAAATCATTAAAAAACATTATTCTTAATTCAAATCCAAAGAACTTTGTGCAGCTGGACTTTTGACTTTTTGACTTTTGAGATATAATTATTGTGACAACTAGCATAAAAACATGTATTTTACTTACGACTTGTAACAGTGAGCAGCAGACACAACCCAGCTGCTGGTGATCAGAGAGCCACCGCAAAAGTGGTAGCCACTGCTCAGGGAAACCTGGTATTGCACACCATTCTTAGTGCACTCAAATCCGCCGACGATCTTGTCATCGTCGTTCAGAGGAGCGGCATCTGGGAAAACGAAAGGTTGTATTGTCACACACATTAAACAGAGCAGTAACCACTTGGAATTAAAATGGATTAAAAATGTATTTTGCTTTATATTTCTGTTTAGAAACCCCCCAAAAAACTTAATAGCTCTTTATTTATTCCAGTCTAAATCCTCCCTGCCCCATTTACTTACAAGCCACAGCGAACAGAGCCAGAAGAATGAGAGCCTTCATGTTGAAGCTGCTGAGTAGTGTGTTCTGAAGGTTTGAAGACCCACCTTTTATACTCTGCCTACTCCACAGCTCGAGATAATTTTCAAGGACATACATACATTTGTTTCTTTAAGCCTTATACAGGAACCAGTGTGTGACTTCAGCATGTGCTTTAACATGTGCTCCAAAAAATTTCTTGTCAAAGCTTCATAACAAGCTCTTGTACTCACACTTATTTCAAAGAGCTCCTTTATTATTTTTAAACAAAGTAATCAAGTCCAGGAATTGGAAAGTTAAGTGTACTCATTTTACGAAGAAACATTAGGGATGACTGATTGGGAAACAATCTATTTATCCAAAAAAAAAAAAAAGACAATTTATTTCAGACTGTAGTAGACACCATTTCAATGAAAGTGGGCATTGATGAACATCCCGTTGTAACTACATTATTTTCCCTTGATTATAAAAAAAATAAGCTGTTAAATCTTAGCTGATGATAACCATGTTTTCTTGAAATATTACCAAAATTCTTACAAACCCGTTACTCTAAATAAACATGTCATGGGAAAATATTCAACTGAATCAACATGAGGCTGCTAAACTGTTCAAAGTGTCTCCGGAGACGCTATCTTCTATCAAGGAATTATGAAATGTTTACATTATACAGAATAACATTGCCGCACATTTGTGAACAGCAGATTCTAATTTGCAGCACATGTACCTGGTTAGGTTTTTACCATAAGACCATTTAAAATATAAGGTTGACAGGCTTTTTAACCCTTTGATCCATGGTGTCAACTACGGTGGGCAGATCTTTAAATTTATTTTTCAGCAATCAAGCCATTGTTACAATTACAATCCAAGTTACCTTTCACCCTCTTTCATAATTCTATATGACTGTCCTCTTTATATTTCACTGTGTTAACTTGAATGAATATTCATGTGCATATATTTATTTAGATAAATATTAATATCAGTTTAAATAAATTAACGTACATGGCTATGGAAAGTGAAGCAAAGTACCAAGTACCTCTGGAATATCTAGTACCTTGTATTCTAGGAGATACAGACAGGTAAGGACATATTTAATAAGATATTGATAATTATTTGTACTGCAATTAAATGTTTAAAATTCATAATTTAAAAAAATATGGCCACCAGGGGAACAAAGAAACATTTTACATACATTGGAGGGGAGGTGGACAGAAATAAATCTACAACAACAAAAAAAAAAAATACTTGTGGTTGGCTCTGTGTTTTGGCTCACTTGGTAATTCCATGAGATCACAGATAAATCATTAGCTCTTGTGGGAGCACACAGGTGGCAAATGGAGGCTATGCAAGGATAAAACCTAATCATTTAGTCTACTAAATGATTAAATGTAAATGGGGGAAAAAAAATATTTCTGATTTTTTGTTTTTCCTATGATTATTTCAAATACTTTATTGTTTGCCTTAATTAATTCTAGATTTTTTTCTTTGTTAAAGTGCATATTGCAGGTTAAAAAAAAATTCGAGATAAACATATATTCGTGAATGAAAATACTATACGAACCGTTAATGCACTATTTGAAAATATTTTACAAGACCTAAGGGCACAAATTTAGAAGACAAAGTGACGGTTTCCTTGACCGCTCTCAAAAACAGCTTTTTTTTCCACACCGCGTCATATGACGTCACGAGAGGGAGTCGTTCGCCAAACTCTGTTGCTATTCAGTAGGAGCAGTCGTGAGTTAGTGTGTTTTCAGTAGTTATTTTTAATTTCAATTGATCATCGTCATGGTAAATTATTGTGTTTATGGAGGCTGCACAAACTCCAGCCTGTCAGGACATCGTGTCCACGGGTTTACTTACAATAAAAAGAACGGTGCTATCTTCCGTATATGGGTGCGTTTGTGCGGATGAAGTGACTGGCCTATACTAATGCATCTGCTTCGAAAAACGCGTTCACTTTACACCGGAGGATTATCATCCCGGCGATATGATGCAGTTCAACATGAGATGCTGAAGCAAGAACCAAGTGAGGCTCAGAGCCGGTGCAGTTCCTTCGGTGCACACACAGCAGCTTCATCGGGTCCGCTGTCAGACTGTGGTTCGTCCGAAGCCGTCAGAGATGCAACTCGACGAAAACGTGAACTGCACCGTAAGTTTGTTTTTCTTCTCATAACTTCTCCTAAATACCAAATCCGTGAACATATTTATTTAAATAATGAGACAACGAGATGTGTATAAGTTTTTGTAAAGCACCGTAGCTAGCTTGTAAGTGTAGTACCCTCACCGCCTGATGAGGGGAAATAAACAGTTAAGAAAAAAACCACAAGAGACGGAGCTGCTGCGTCTTCTTCTGAAGCTGTGTATTAATTGAGCAGCATGCCCCTCCCCCCACAGGCGAACACTCGCGAACAAGGCAAGCTAATTAAATGATCACTCACAAACTTCAGCATCAATCGTCAAAGACAAGATATTCCCTTTTACACACTAATAGGTATGTGCAAAAAATATTACATTTAATATGATTTATCATTTTTACCTTACTCCATTCGTTTACTTTCATTTTTATAACCACCACACTCTCCCCTTCGAAAATAAATGTCGTCCCGACATTACAAGACCCCCCTTTTTTTTCAGTAGTTGATGTTTTATGCAAGTGTTCTAAGTTGGGTATGTATTGTGTGTTAACTGTATCTACAGTCTATCAATAAATGAGCTTCTTGGGAACTGCATAGTCTCTTGTTTTCCTTATAAGGCACTGTTTTTTTCATCTTTTAGTCCTTTCTCCTCAGTATGCATATAAGTCTTTGTAGGTGTATAAGTATACTGGCTGAGGCTGTGGCATCGGTGGAGTCCATTGGTTCAAGTTCTGTCTCCCATAATGAATGGGGTGCAACATTTCAGGATTTATATACTCTACTCCATAGCATGCCGGAGTCCCAAAGTAATCATAGGTAAACATCTTTGGTGGTCTCCTCTCTCTCTTAGGCCTTCCACACTCCAGTTCTACCTCAGTGTCACCTTCACTTGTGTTTGCATTATCAGCTGCAGGCTGTTCCTCCACCTTCACCCCATTCCCCTCATTTCTTTCCTTTTCAGGATCACCGGACTGGACAACCGGTAGGTTGGTTTCCTCTACCTCATTGTTTCTATTCACAGGTTGTTGATGCTGAACCACTGGTAAGTTTTCATGTTCTGATTCACTGTTTCCTCCCACAGGTTGTTGATGCTGGACCACTGGTAAGTAATAGTAGCCACACTCTTCATTATCTTCCTCTGAACTAGAATCGTGTCTTTCTGTGGAGGTTGGTTTTCTGGTTTTTCCCTTCATTTTTGGCTGTGACTGGAGATCCAATTCTAGCGGTAGGTAATCGCAAGGTAACAAGAGATTTCGGTGTAGAACCCTTGATCTTCCTTTTCCTCTTTCAGGTTTTACTTCATAGACAGGGCTTTCTTCTCCCACATGGCGAACAACTGTGTGTATCGAGTCTTCCCAATGATTTCGCAGCTTACCTGTGCCTCCTCTGGGTGTAAGGTTTCTTACTAGAACCCGATCTCCTGGGTGTAACACAGAGCTTCTTACTTTTCCTTCATAGTTTCTTTTGTTTCTCTCTGCTACCTTTTTGCTGTTTTCTCTGGCAATGTCATATGCTTCCCGCATTCCTTGACTCCATCTCTTCACATATTCCTTGTGGTCCTCAGTCCCTCCTTCTGGCATCAATCCAAACAGCAAGTCTACAGGTAGTCTTGGCGACCGCCCAAACAGAAGATAGAACGGTGAAAATCCAGTAACCTCGCATCGTGTGCTGTTGTAGGCGAAGGTGAGTTTGTTCAACGATTCCTTCCAGTTAGACTTCTGTGTTTCTGTCAAGGTCTTTAGCATCTGGAGCAACGTCCGGTTAAAACGTTCTACCTGCCCGTTTCCTTGCGGATGGTATGGTGTTGTTCGCGATCCTGCAACTCCACAATTCTTCTTTAACTGCGAAAGCAACTGATTTTCGAACTCGGCTCCCTGATCATGATGAATCCTGTTGGGAAATCCAAACTTCAGTGCATAGTCATTGAAGATTCGTTCAGCAACGGTTTTGGCAGATTTTGATGTAGTGGCGTAAACTTGTGCAAACCTCGTGAAGTGATCAACTATCACCAAGATATATTCATACCCTCCTTTGCTCTTGTCGAGGTGTAAGAAATCAATTGAAACGAGTTCAAATGGGTGGGTGGTGACAATATTCATGAGTGGCGCTCTAGTTTCTTTACTTGGCTTCTTTTGTTTCAAACAGTTACAACACTTGGTCACAAAATACTCAATTTCACCCTGCATCTTTGGCCAGAAGAACCTGTCTCCGATTAAGGACGTAGTCCTTTCCACTCCTTGATGCCCCATTTTACTATGTAATTCCTGCAAGACACGCTGTTTGTATCTTTCTGGCAGCACAAGCTGAGTTCGGGTAGCTGTCTTTCTGCGAAGGATGCCATCCTCTCCTAAAGAAAGCTTCTCCCAGTGGCGTAGCAAGCTCTTACTCTGTGGACTAAGAGTTTTCAGTAATTGTCTGAAGGGCTTTTCACCAGCCAATTTACATTGTACTACTGGTCCAATGTGAGCATCATCTCTCTGTGCCTGTCGTATCTCATCAGCAGAATAGATCTCACTTGACTCTACACTCTCTGTCGGGTTATGAAGTGAGGTCATGGCTGTCCATGACATTGTCAGATCTTGCGCTTCTATTGCCTGCACTGTCGCCTCAACACCATCGGACGTGAGTTCCTCCGTACAGTGCTCCATCATTGTTTCAATGTCCAATGGCATACGGGATAAACTGTCCGCATCGATGTTGTCTTTTCCAGGGCGGTATTTAATCGTAAAGTGGAAGTCGGCGAGCTCTGACACCCATCTGCACCCAGTCGCGTTGAGTCTGGCACTGGTCAGTACGTAGGTCAGCGGGTTATTATCGCTAAATACGGTGAAGGTGGGCGCATAATACAGGTAGTCACGAAACTTCTCGGTGATAGACCACTTTAAAGCTAGAAACTCCAATTTCCCTGAATGAAGATAATAATTCTTTTCAGCGGCTGTCAGTGTCCGAGATCCATATGCAATGACTCTTAATTTCCCTTCTTGCCTCTGGTACAGAACAGCACCAAGTCCCAGGTTAGAAGCGTCCGTGTGGAGTATGAACGGTTTTGAGAAGTCAGGAAATCCCAAAATTGGAGGTTCCGCCAAGCAGTCAATTAGCTTCTCCAGCCTCTGCTGGTGATGTTCCAACCATAGAATGGGCTTCTGAGAAGGTACTCCTCTTTTTTTGCTTTTCATACATTTACTTGTAGCTTCATTATGTCGTTCTCCCTTAGTCTCCGCTGCTCCTTTTAGCAAGTCATAAAGAGGCCCAGCAATCTTGGAGAAGTCTTGAATATACTGCCTATAGTAACTCAACAAGCCAAGTACAGTTCTCAACTGTCCTACAGTGCTGGGTCTTTTCTCTTTCAGAGCTCTTATGGCTGCAGTGTCAGCAGGATCCATTTTACTGCCCTCTGCGGACACAATTCTCCCTAAGTAACGCACTTCCCGTTTAAACACCTCACATTTGCTAGGTTTGAGTTTAATTCCATAGCGCCTTAGATGCTGAAGGACCTTTCTCACATCATTGATATGGTCTTCGAATGATTTACTGAACACTAGTGTGTCGTCAAGGTAGGGGACACAGCAGTTGTCTCTGAGATCTTCCAGGCACTCTTCCATGCAGCGTTGGAAAGCCGCGGGAGCATTCATTAGGCCAAACGGGATACGAATCCACTCGTAGAGCCCCCATGGCGTCACAAAAGCTGTCATGGGTCTACTCTCTTTGGCCATGAAACCCTGGTGATAGGCTTTCCCTTGGTCAAGTAGTGAGAACCAGGTATTTCCTCCAAGACTGTCCATGATGTCCTGAACGCGCGGTATGGGCTGTCTGTCAGGGTTTGTCTTCCGATTTAATCCTCGGTAGTCGATACATAACCGTAAACTACCATCCTTTTTTCGGACACAAACTACAGGTGAGGAATATGGTGAATTTGACTTCTGGACCCAGCCCTGTGCAATGAGGTCGTGTAGGTAGTCTTTCATCTCTTTGTACAGAGGGCGAGGTACTGACTGGTATGTACGGGTGACGGGTGTAGGGTCGTTTAGCGAGATGGTCAACTGCAACCCTTCTATGCAGCCAATGTCGTCATCGGATTTCGAGAAAGCAGCTGCTTCCTCTCTCAACATCTGTTGTACCATTTTCCTTTTTGACTCACTGAGATGGCTTAAGTCTAACGGTGGGTCCCAGGTTGAATCAGAATTCATGGTGTTTTCATTCATAACTTGACTTATGCTTACCGGCTCAGATTTGTGTGTTTCAAGGGCAGCGGCTGGGTATATAGCCTGTACTGGTTGCACTGTACCGATAACTGTCTTGCTATTCAACATTATGTCATGGTCAGTGGGGTTTTGAACAGTGACAATGACATGTGGTGAGGTCTGTCGTTGCAACTTTACAAGGGTTTCGCAGAACTCTAATCCTTCAGGCCAGGTAGGATTCACATCAGGCTCATAGAGTAGCAGCATTTCTTCCTTCGGTGTTGATACCTGTACTCTACATTCGACTTGAACCGAGGTGTGTTTAGGCACATAGACTCTTTCCTTCGTAGTTTTGATGATGTACTCGCATGACGTTTCTGCCTGAACTCGCTCAATGAATGCTCTTATCTTATTTCCTTCCAAGTTGGGAATGGCTGTCACCAACATCTCGCTGCTGTGTGGCTGGTTTAATCCATTCCTTTTGGCAATCTGCTCAATCACGTTGTACCCGATGATGGGATGACACTGATGTCTGCCTCTCATCACTAACACAGGTATGATGAGCTCCCTGTCCCTCCTTTCCTCAGGCGCCAGTCCAAAAGTGACTTCCATCCATCCACTGAATGGTATTTCCTGACCATTTGCAGCTACAAGGCGGAGCTCTTCGGGTGCATCAATTGCTTCTGAAACATCTCTTAATTGTACATTCGGCAAATGCTCCTTTTTCCACTCCTCACTAACAATACACACTTGAGAGCCTGTGTCCCATAATGCTTCTACGAGCAACCCTTGAAGATAGCATTGCACAAGGCACTGTTTTCCAACAAGTGCAGCACAAGTGGGTTTGTTTGACCTCCGTTTTGTTGTAGCAGAAGCCGGATTCACATTTATTTTTGAATATAGTGTACACTGTTTCCTATGATCTGCCCAGTGATCTACTTGACATGCTTTTGAGCAGTATAACGTCTGCTTACAATTTGCACAGCTTCTCAACATTAGGTCAGAACGGGTGGTGCCACAATATGTACAGCTTTGAGGGGACTCTTCTTTAGCACCGGTCACTGCCTGTCCCACGGCCGTGACCCAGACTCGTTTAAAGGGCCTTCCCGATGTGTCATTGTCATTCGTGCTCGACAGCCAGCAGAGAAATGGTCGCTACCACCACACTTGTAACAGTGAGTACAGTGGATGTCTAATCCACTTTGTTGGCACGCAAAGCATTTCCTTACTCGACTTGGAGGGGGCTGATAACGCTGTACTGGGACCCATTGTGGTCGCTGAACTGTCGCTCTCCGCTGGTCATATGGCGGCCAGTAACCTGGATGTGGATACTGATACTGTGGTGCAGGCATATTAGTGACATCCGTCGCTGGAGAAGGACACTGAAGAGACATGACCTGTGGTTGTTTAATCGACTCTCGGATTTGAGAAACTTCTGCACTAAGGTCTTTCAACAAAGCCATGTCTGAGCGCATTTCTTTCAGCTCTGTTAAAATGTCGAGTTCAGTCTTTTCTGAATGTTTCTGACATTGAGGTCTCCCTTTTTTCTCAATAGCAGTGTCACTGGTATGAACTGCGTGCACTTTAGGGACACATGGCTGGACGAGTTTCTTTTTATTTTGTCGCTCGGTTTCATGGGCACAAGCCTGATTGACTTTATCAAAGAGCAGTTCATCACTGACATCAGTTTGTGTCAAATAGGGCCGCAGGTCACCCCTAATGCTGTCATTCTGCAGACCGGTCAGGACGGTGTGAAGAAACATACTCTGGACTAATTTTGGGTCATATTTCAACCTTGATTCGGCTTCTTGGGATGCAAACAAAATCTTTTGTCTTAAGTCTAGACAGCGGACAAGAAAGCATTGTGGGGTCTCCTTGCTGCTTTGTACTTCGGAGGTAAGTTGTTTATATAACTCAGTAGCACCTCTTTCTTGGAAATGAGCCCGGAGTATGCGTCTCAAAGTGGGCAGGGTAAGGTTTGTTTTCCCCTCCAAGTAACTACGAAGCTGCATGCCTGGTGCAATCGCTCGTATTACAGCATCGACGATCTCAAGCTCAGAAACACCTCTGCTCAGTCCATGTTCAATTTGGTGAGCTAGACTTGAGAAGGTGAGTTTATCCTTTTGCCCAGGTTCACCTATCTGGCCAGATATCTTGAACTCCCTATTCCACGTAGACATAACTGGTCGAGTCGACGGTAAGTGCCAATTTGAGGTGCCACTTTTTTGCGAGTTTTGATGTATGTCATAACTTGGCTGGGTGTTTGTATGTTGCATGGCACTAACACTCTGCTGTGTGCTAGTGACAATATTCTGTTTTTGTTCAATTAGTTTTTGCAAGGCTAATTGCAACATGTCAATTTCTTTTTGTAGCTTTTCCTGTTCTGTGGCCTGTACTACTGCGTCTACAGTCACCTGCTGGACCGCCTGTGCTGTCTGTTGCTCTGAGGTATATTCACTACCCTGCTGAAGTTCACTAATTTTGTCTCTTACACACAAAAGTTCTGACATGCCCTCATCTTCCAGTTCTTTTAACCCCTCCCTCTCTAGATGTTTCACAAGGGCAGAAATAACAAATGAGCGGCTTTTGTTGATAACATTTTCTCTCTCTTCAATACCCAAAAAGTCACACAATTTAACAAGATTTTCTCTTGAAAATGAATACAATGCCCCGATCACTTCCAATCTCAAGTCCTCTAACTGATCCATAGTTCACTTGGGCTTTAGGTGTGTGCAGTGTGATGCAGAAGAGCAGTCTTAGCTGAATTGGAAGATAACAACATTCCAGGTATCAACGATCAACCTCAGATAGTGTGTGCTTTTCCTCCAGACTCAACGTGGACGCTGGACGCTCCCACCCTGCTGTTCCCGTGCCACAAGTTAGGATGAATAACACTGGAAGTAGACCATCATCTATGGACGCCGACCTTCACTGCATTTCATCCCAGCGGTGCCTCCAAATGTAGTACCCTCACCGCCTGATGAGGGGAAATAAACAGTTAAGAAAAAAACCACAAGAGACGGAGCTGCTGCGTCTTCTTCTGAAGCTGTGTATTAATTGAGCAGCATGCCCCTCCCCCCACAGGCGAACACTCGCGAACAAGGCAAGCTAATTAAATGATCACTCACAAACTTCAGCATCAATCGTCAAAGACAAGATATTCCCTTTTACACACTAATAGGTATGTGCAAAAAATATTACATTTAATATGATTTATCATTTTTACCTTACTCCATTCGTTTACTTTCATTTTTATAACCACCACATAAGCATGCAATATCATTTTAAGAACCGTGTAAA
The DNA here is from genome assembly GCF_049309525.1 of Garra rufa. Lineage (NCBI taxonomy): Eukaryota > Metazoa > Chordata > Actinopteri > Cypriniformes > Cyprinidae > Garra > Garra rufa. The sequence continues at coordinate 29,552,846 of NC_133369.1, forward strand.
AACGGTAGGAGAAGGCATTACTGGTCAGTTATCCTCAGTTTGTTAATATTATAATCATCAAGTCTAGTTACAGCTTGGTCACATTGTTTGCACAGCTAATTTGTAATTTATTGTCATGTGTTGTGTTTATAGGGCTTTGGGAGACATTGCAAGACATGAGGCTGTGTGAAGATCTGAAGCAGTGGAGCCAGCTGTTATTAACCTTCTCTAATGTCACACATTAGTGTGATACCCACACTGAAAATATTTTTCTTTCAGTAGTATATGTTTTGTACATCTACATGTATATATTAACAGTTGCAATGTTGTGTTTTAAGTTGGGTATTAACAGTAGCCTACTATGAAATAATATTTATGATTTATTGCTGTATAAATGAAACTGAATTGAATTAGCCCCAAATGCAGATCTGCTTGATATATATGTTGTACACTTCATATAAAAAATGTATACAGTAAGACAATTTGTGATTGTTTATTTTTTATTGTTTGTCACCAAAATGGGGCCATTCAAAACCTTTATAAAGTAATCCTTCCTCTGTAAACTGTCTAATAGCTGACACAACACATGCAGGTAAGGGCTTCCTGATGAATACCAGCAGACAACTTGACTGTATGCTGTCAATATTAATTGTCTTGTACCAATGGCATCAAAACGTTTTACTGTACATGTATTTGTGACCTAAATATAGTCAAACTGTAATTGAGATTAAATTTTACTGTTTATTTGTACGTACAAGTATTTAGCTCAGAGTAATAAATTATCTCTAACGTTACCATAAACTTACTCATGTCTGCTGGCCTGGAGATGCATTTAAGCTGTATGTAGAACCTATTTTGATTTCAGACAGCAAGCCTCAAAGCCTGGGTGCAGAGTCAGAGACAGCACATCAAGTTTGGGGGCATTTCCCATATAAGCATATAATAAAACAAAAAGGTGTTTATCTCTCTCTCTCTATCTCGCGCGCGCGCGGTAATAAAACCCCGCTATATCACGTAACTTTTGCGTCGGATATTAATGAGTATGACACGCTTGATCAACGATCATTCGTTTGTGTTACTGGTAAGTAGAATTCAATACTTCTAGATGACAAATGCTATGATTTTGCCCGATTAGATATCGTCAGCTAACACTGATCTCTCACAGACACCTGCCCTGTTCTCCTCACTCCACAACTTAATTTGTCTCCTCTGATCGTTGTTCTGTTTAATCCTGGCATGTCCCTGCTCTCTTGGCCACATAGCAGGATCGTATTTGTGTGTGTGGTTCGTCATACAAGTGTAAATAAACATTTTAAACGTTCTCTGCGTCCGAACAGTCATTGCGATCCATTGTTTTCCTATGGTTTACATTGACCGCTCTCCCTCTCGTTACGTCACTACCGGTTTGCCAGTTTTTCAGATGCGGAAGTAAAATTCTCTCACAAAAACGTCTCTAGAAGCCTTAATAGCGTATTTTGAAGTATATTTTAAAGAAAATCTGGTTCCTACATTATTTTTCTATTCATCAATTCACCGGAGTCTCTAACCTGCAATATGCACTTTAAGGAAACCAGGCTAGATGCCACATGCATCATATTCTTTATTTTTATTAGTACTACTTATTTTTATGCATTGACATTTGTGGCAGATGAATTAAAAATAATGACATAAATGTGCAAGCCCCGAATTCTCTAGAAGACTTACAGTTGAAGTCAAAAGTATACACATGCAGAATCTGCTAAATGTTTTTACCATATCAAATTATTTGTTATTTAGTACTGACCTGAATAAGATAATTCCCATAAAAGATGTTTACATATAGTCCACAAGAGTATAAATAATAGTTGAATTTATTAAAATGACCCTGTTCAAAAGTTTACACATGCTTGATTCTTAATACTGTGTTGATCTTAATACCTGAATGATCCACAATGATTTTTTTTTTTTTTAGTGATAGCTTTTCATAAGGTTCCTTGTTTGTCCTGAACAGTTAAACTGGCCAATGTCCTTTAGAAAAGTCCTTTAGGTCCCACAAATTTGTTGGGTTTTCAGCATTTTTGTGTATTTGAACCCTTTCCATCAATTTTGAGGTTCTAACGCTCACTGCATGCTTCAGAGGAAAAAACAATGCATTAAGAACCAGGGTATAAACTTTTATTTATTTTTTTACATTTAGTGCTGCCCTTCAGAAGCTACAGAAGATACAGGTTCCCTAGGAGACAAAGGACCCATGAACAACCTCATTAAAAAAAAAAAAAAAAAAAAAAAGCTGTGGATTATTCAAGTAAACTACACAGTATTAAAAATCAAGCGTATGTAAACTTTTGAACAAGGTCAATTTTATTAATTCAACTATTATTTTCTCTTGTGGACTATATGTAAACATGTCCCTGCTAAAGAAAAAAACAGCATATGCTGGTTAGGTATGTTTTGGTGCTGGGATGCTGGTTTGTGCTGTTCGTGTTGCTGGTCAAGGACCAGCATAAACCAGCAAAGGACCAGCATAAACCAGCTAAAAACAGCATCCCAGCCCTAAAACATACCTAATCAGCATATGCTGTTTTTTTCAGCAGGGATTTTGGTAAAATAATTAAAACTTTGCAGATTCTGCAAGGTGTATGAAAACTTTTTCACTTCAGCTGTATGTGGTAACATTTGGAATCGAACCAGATCAAGAATGAAACCGCTGATAAGCTAAAACAGACTATTATTTAGTATTTTATCGTTTGGAAAGTTAAGGCAAACTTGTAGGCCACAGCACTTTTTTGAATTGTGCCGACCAGCTCCTCTTATTTCGTTTTTTATTTTTAATGAATTAATTTTTGTGTGTGTTTGTGTGTAAGATGACAAAAGACTGACGTGTCTTTAAATGTATTAAATATCCCTTTCACAGTTTCAGAAAAAAAGCCACACGGCGAATATCTTTGTGTGATGTCATATTCATGCGACGCTTTGGGTTCTGTGTACATTTAGGATTTTAAGAGGTTAGCTTTGCACCTATGCACTTAAATCATTTTAGCGTTGTGTTTTAAACTCTCCAGCCATTTATCACAGTACGACGGTGTGAGTACGGATCGTTTTGTTTCCAAAACTATATCTTTCTCGTAATGCGGGCACGTCGCATATACGACTTTTCCACGAACAGCAGTATTTGCTTGAGAAGAGCTAGTGGCGGCTAACGTAATTTATGCGGAATGCGCATCCATTGCGGATGTGGTGCAGAATATATGCGCATTGCTGCGACAAAGGTAATTTCGGCCTTTATATTTAAGATATTCCCTTAATTAAACAATTAGTTAAATGTGAATCCAACTACCGTATATTATCCATGCATTCTTTGTTTTCATTTCTCGCCCTCTCCTCTGTAGCTTTGGATTTTTACCTGTCATTGGCAGATTTACTATCCATTAGGAGAGCTCTAAGATGTCTGCATGTAAAAACTGATACGAATACATAATGTCAAACATAACAGAATATCAAAAGAACGTCTCCGAGTATTGCTTTTGGACCGAAGCCACAGGTTTTGGTTTTCGTGCTCTAATCAGATACATACAACAAAAACACCGCAATAATTGCATAGAATTAGTGTAAATGAACACAGTCCCTTTCTAAAATGACACGTTGACCTCTTGTTGTCTCGTTGAAAATATCTATTTTCTCTGGCAGTGTATTACTGAGCCCATTATTAAGGCTGTTCTTGTTAGACATCACAATGAAGCAATGAACGCCTTGCCATGGAGCAGCATGGTGGCTTTTCACCCTCCTTATGAATGGCACGCTGTCCAGCAGTCACGTTGGTGTGTCTGTAAACCACAACATATCCATGACTGAATACTACGAGGAGGGGGGGCTGCTGTATGAGCACTCACCTCCCATGCACATCAAAGTGGAGTCTCCAGAAGGTCCCTTTGGAGGCGGGGTTTCAGAGGACGGTTTCCCCAGGGAAGATGACGACTCAGAGGGGAGTTGTGACCACCAGAATGGTGGGTTGCCTAGCAGCCTGCCCTTTAACGTTGTGGTTGTGCATCCTAACATAGTCGCACCTGGAATGTCTTCAGATGAACTCATCCCAATCGAACAAAGTAAGTGTTAGATGGTAGGAAGTCTTTAATATGCTATTGTACTGTACTACTAACATTGCAGTAATATTTAAAGGTGCACTTTGTTATTGTTCCTTCATTACTAAAGTTTTACAATTATAGCAGTTAAGTTCATGTAAAATACTTTTAATCATGTGGGTCAATAACAAGACATTCTTTTAAAACTTTTATGCTTTGAACACATCTCAATTTCAAAACTCAAACTTTAATTGGAATATTTTTTAATGGTGGGAAAATGTCTAGGTAACCTTTATGATGATTGTTATAGTCTACGTTTTAATAGCCAAGATCAGTTTACAGTTTTTATTTTTCTTATTTTCGGTTTTCTAAAATATATGATGTGAAAATATAAAATTGCATAATAAATACTGAACACCTGAAGTGTATAGAAATTGATTGTTTTTTTGCTGAAATTTGTTATAAATGCCCTATAAACCTTCCATTTGCATTTTTAACTGGACATTTAAATATTAAATTAGTTATAAATGTTTTTTTCCAAAAATGTACACTACTGGTAAGAAATTTTTGAACAGTAAGATTTTTTATGTTTTTTTACATTTAGAGAAGTCTATACTGCTCAACAAGCCTGTGTTTATTTGATCCAAAGTACAGCAAAAACAGTATATATATAAAAAAAAAAAAAATTATAAGAATATATTTTAAAATGTAATTTATTCCTGTGATTTCAAAGCTGAATTTTTAGCATCATTACTCCAGTCTTCACTGTCACATGGTTATCATTCTAATATGCTGATTTGGTGCTCAAAAACATTTATTATTATTATTATGTTAAAACAGCTGAATATAATTTTTTCAGGTTTCTTTGATGAATTAAAAAAAGTTCAGCATTTATTTAAAATCTAAATATTTTGTAACACTATAAATGTCTTTATCATCAATCAACATCCTTTTGATCAATTTAAAGCATCCTTGCTAAATAAAAGTATTAATTTTTATTATTTCTTTCCCCCAAAAAATAAAATTATACTGACTACAAGTGTATAATGTTACAAAAGCTTTTTTTATTTTAGATACATGCTGATGTTTGGATTTTTCTATTCATCAAAGAATCCTGAAAAAAATGTACATAACTGTTTTTAATATTGATGATAATAATAATAATAATAATGTTTCTTGAACAGCAAATCAGGATATTAGAATCATTTCTGAAAGATTGTGTGACTGGAGTAGACTGGAGTAATGATGCTGAAAATTTAGTTTTGATCACAGAAATAAATTACATTTTAAAATATATTCAAATATAAAACAGTTATTTTAAATAGTAAAAATATTTCAAAATTTTACTGTTTTTGCTGTGCTTTGGATCAAATAAATGCAGGCTTGGTAAGCAATAGAGACTTCTTTAAACATTAAAACTCTTACTGTTCAAAAGCTTTTGACTGGTAGTTTATGGAACCACCATTAATGCAAAAAAATACATTTTATAAAAAACTTGACATTTGCATTTAAAAAAAAAGATTTGTAAATATGAAATTTATCATAAATGTTTTACATTTACATTTATTCTTGTCATCCAAAGTGACTTTTTCCTCCAAAAATGAAATGAATACAAAACTAAAAATTTTCTGCAAACTTGGTGTTTGCATTTTAAATTATTTCTTCCCGGCTTTCCTCCCATATTGACCAGTGCAACAAAAGCCAAAAAATGTACTTGGGGCACCTTTGAATAGAAATGCAAAACCTAGTTTTTTGTTAAATTTAAATTTGCATTTTATTAAAGACAGGGGTGTGTCTTCAGCATTAGCCGCAGGAGGTGTAGGAAAACGGAAGAGCCGCTTTAGCGGAGCAGAGCTGGAGGTGTTGGTATCAGAGGTGACCCGTTGTGAGGGGGAGCTGTTCGGTCCAGCGGGGAGGCTCCGGCGCCGAGAAAGAGAGCGCATTTGGGCCGGAATACTTGAGCGTGTCAATGCTGTGTCTAGAGTACCTCGCACCCTAAGAGAAGTGAAGAAACGCTGGGATGACCTGAAGAGACGTAACGGTGGTAGGCTGGCTGACGCGAGGCATCGCACCTGCTACCTGCCATCAAGCAGAGGGGCTGGAATTTTGGGAAGGCCATCCCAAGTCAGTCCCAGGCTCCAGCAATCTCGCCAAAAGCAGAGCACTAGAGGAAAAGCCAGTTTCACTTGTTTGTCAGACACTGATCCAGGTAACGGTTTTTGATCGATTGATCCCACAAATCTGATTTTGCAATGGGAATATTGAAAGTTGATGTCCTTTTAAGGTACATACACTAAAATGTTAATTATTTTACCAAAATAAGAGGTATCATACAAAATGCATGGTATGTTTTTATTTAGTAGTACTGACCTGAATAAGATATTTCACATAAAAGACGTTTACATTATAGTCCAGAATATAATTATCTTAATACTGTGTTACCTGAATGATCCACAGCTGTGATTTTTTTTTTTTTAAGTGATAGTTGTTCATAAGTTTCTTGTTTGTCCTGAACAGTTAAACAGCCTGCTGTTCTTCAGTAAAATTCTTCAAGTCCCACAAATTCTTTGGTTTTTCAGCATGTTTGTGTATTTGAACCCTTTCCAACAATTACTGTATGATTTTTGAGATTCATCTTTTCACACTGAGGGACTCATATGCAACTATTACAGAAGGTTCAAATGGTCACTGATGCTTCAGAAGGAAAACCAACTCATTAAGGGGTGTAAACTTTTGAACAGAACGAAGATTTGTAAATTTTTCTTATTTTGCCTAAATATCATGTTTTTTTTTATTTAGTACGCCCTTCAGAAGCTACAGAAGATACTTACATATTTCCCAGAAGACAAAATAGATTAAATTTACCCTGATGTTCAATCATTTTTCCTTCTGAAATTTTAACCTTCTGTAATAGTTGCATATGAGTCTCTCAGTTATTTTTGAACAGGGTCATTTTTATAAATTGTGGACTATATTTAAATGTGAAATATCTTATTCAGGTCAGCACTAAGTAAAAAAATAACATGTATTTTGTGACCCCTCTTATTCTGGTAAAATAATGAACATTTTGCAGATTCTGCAATATGTATGTAAAATTTTGACTTCAACTTTTGACTGTTTCAGTTGCAGTTGGAGATGGTTCTGAAAGAGATGGTTTCGAAAAGGAGGATGAAGCTGGTGAGCAAGAGGGTGATGATGGAGATGATTGTGAGGGTGTGGAGAACAGCATGGAGGATAAACTGGGTTTGGGCTTGGGTCTTGGAATAGTACCACCTCCAACATCAGAACGCTGGCTACCTCCTTCACCTCTATACAGTGCCCCATTCCTCAATGGGACCCCTCAGCCAAGCCCAGAACCATCTTTAGGCACCCACCAGGGCCCACTGGAGCCTCCTCCACCACGTACTTCCTGGCTGGAAGATGAACTGCGAGGACTGGGAGAAGCAGCCATGCAGCTTGGAGATCGCATGGAGCAGAACCTGCGTGAGTTTGGAGAAGGCTTCAGGCGGGATATGCGGACGCTTGTGGCTTCGCAAGAGGCCCTTACAAATAGCTTGCAGCAGAATAATGTACTTTTGCAACGTCTGTTGGGTCTACTTGAGATGCAGCATCAGCCACCTCAGCAACAAATTCCACAACAGCAACAAATACAGCAACCTGCACAGCAACAGGAACCTCCACAACAGCAGCCTTATGAACAACTGTTATTGCCACAGGAGCAGCCGCAGCTAGAGCAGCAAATCCCAGCAGCTGTTCCGCCTCTACCACCACCTCCAGATATTTTAGATGGTACTCGGCACACCGAACCACCGACTGACATAAATGGAGTAACTCAACAGCCACGGCGTGGCAGAACAGTAGACCTCAGGCGAAGACGCCGGCGTTGAGGTTGCTGTGAGATGCGGACAATGAACTGTATTCGGTTACAGTAAATTTATTTATTTAAGCAATGTTTTATAAGGTTAACTAGTCTTAGATTGTGCCATGTCATTTTGCAGCCACATTTTATGTTATGCCTGTCGCAGATATATTATAAAGTGTATAATATGTACACCTAAAAGCTCAGAGCTATATCTAAATTGACTTCTGCACTCTTGTTGCTGATAGTAAATTACTGACATTTTATTGATCTGCTTGCTTACGTTCATATATAATAACTGCAAGAAAAAAAATCCACTAGGCAGGCTTAAAAACTCAGTATTCATGCTGTGGCAAGATAAATATCGTTCATTTTTATTTTTCGATCAAGGCACAGAATATCAGTGCAAAATGACATTTTACTTTTGCTACTACCACTGTTTAAGAAACAACATCCAAATGCTGTTTTAAGGGACATTATATTGCATAGAATCTCCAGTTCCATGGAAATAAATGCAGTTATCAGAATTGCTGACTAATGTAGAGATCTAAGGTCGCGCGGTCACTCTGCATGCAGTGCAAGATAGCAAAGCTAAAAATATACGATTTTGCAAACTTTTCACCATGTTAACAAAATCACTTGTACTTGGAAATAATGTCTGCCTATGAACAAGTTTTAATAAAAGCAATCAGTACATTTATCATGTTTTTTTTCTCTCTATTATCACAGAAAATACACACACAACTGTTTTCAACATTGATGATAATAGGATTTTTTTCTTTTAGCATGAATTAGAAGAATTAGGAATAAATGAAATTTTAAAATACATTGAAATAGTTGTTTTAAATTGCTTTAAAATTTCTCAAGTGTATTGTTTTGCTGTATTTGAGTTTAAAAATGCAGCCTTGGTACACCAGATGCTTCTGTTTTAAATAGATGATCTACACAAAAAGGATGTGCATACATGCACTACCTGTTTTTGAACAATAAGATTTGTATTGTTATTGTAAGTCTGCTCACCAAGCCTACATTTATTTTATTCAAAGTACAGCAAAAACAGTTCAATTGTAAAACATTTTTTTTACTATTTAAAATAACTGTTTTACATTTTAAAATGCAATGTATTCCTATTATTTCAAAGCTTTTTAGCATCATTACCCCAGTCTTTAGTGTCACATGATCCTGTAGAAATCAAACTAAAATGCTGATTTGCTGTTCAAGAAGCATTTATTATTATTATTATTATTATCATCAATATTTTGTTCAGGATTCTTTGATGAATAGAAAGATCCAAAGATCACCATTTATCTCAAATTAAAAAGCTTTTGTTAAATGATAGAAATTCAGAAGCTTATAATCAGTGTAATATTTTACGGGGGGCAGGAGGAGAACTTAATACTTAGCAAGGATCAAAAGTGATGATAAAAACATTTATAATGTTACAAAAGATTTCTATTTCAGATAAATGTTGTTCTTCTGAACTTTCTATATATCAAAGACAAAAAAAATTACTCAGCTTTTTTAACATAAATGTTTTTGAGTAGCAAATCAGAATATTAGACTGATTTCTGAAAAATCATGTGACTGGAGTAATGATGCTAACAATTCAGCTTTGAAATCACAGGAATAACATTTTATTTTAAATAGTAAAATACTTCAAAATTGTACTGTTTCTGCTGTACCTTGGATCAAATCAATGCAGGCTTGGTGAGTAGAAGAGACTTTTTAAAAAATCTTACTGTTCAGAAACTTTTGAACTCTTTATTAACTTTGAGAGCTGGTAAATCAGTAAAACTATATGTAAATCTAGAATGCAAATAAGTCGCAGTTTGCGAACTATGGACATTTATCGAAAGGTGTCGCTTTAAATGTAGTCGCAGGGGGCGCATGTGACGTAGCGCACGCTTCCAATCAATCGGTGGCTTCCATGTTTTTAGGGGTGGAGAAAAGCGAGAAAAAATATGTGAAAAATGGCTACTGTGCAGTCTGAATGCGAACAACCATTAGATAATAAACTCATTAACGGTACACACGCTGGAAATAAGCCTGAACTACAACCGGTATCTGCTACAGTAGCTGATTGTGACGCGGAGGTTTGTGCACAAAGCAGCGACGCAAAAGAAACGACGGACCCTGGTGTTCCGTCTTCACCAGCAAGTGAAAATTCAGCTCCACATGGCGTTGCTTCTTCACCACGCAACAAAGATGCATCAGGAATGCCGTGTAATTTTAAATCTACGCAGGACGAGCAAAACACGGATGTACTGCTGCAAAATAATAACGGCGATCTCATTTCGGATGAGCCCGGAACGGATTGCGATGTGACATCGGATCGTTTGCACAATGAAAACAGCGGTAAGTACAACTCTGCATCAAGGGCAAACAGTAAAGGGCACACAGCGCTGTTTGAACATCGCATGGACTTGTGCATTTTCACACATATATTCAAACGCGGGAAGAGCATGCAGAAACTCTCGGAGCGGTTTTTTTTTCCTGGCAGCAATTAATTACTCTGTAATTGGCCTGTTCTAACCCAATCAGAAACAAAACTGCTTGTTTAACCCTTTCATGCATGAAGATCAAGACTCGTTTTAAAGGTTTTAATATGTAAGAATTGCATACAGTTTTAATACATTTACAGAGTATACGTTTTAATAGAAAAGTTATGGAATTAACATGTGGAACAAAAACAAATCTCTATAAGAAACATCTGAAGTTCATCACAGCCTGTTAGTAGATGTTTTGAATAGCCATGTGCAATAGTTACATACCTGCCACTGTCACCCATCTTAAGAAACTGCATATTTATTATAGCAGAGTGCAACAGTCTGTTTCTGAGGTAAAAATTTAAATTTAGTAGTGAAATCTCTGCTGGAAAAACTACATTACCCATGATTCTGCAGAGAAATATCTGCCAATCAGAGCAACAAATAAATCAGCCAAAAGAATGCTAAAGCCCTCTTCACTCTCACAAAGCATAAAGATTTAAAGTCACAATTTTCAATGATTAAATATTTGTATGCATATTTTGCAGTTAACTTAAAATGTTTATGCAATTGTAGTTTTTAAATCTCATTTAAGCCATTTATAAGGTTTTGTACCTTGTACGTCATATATGGTCAGTTTGGTACATTGCTTACTAGTATACAATGACTTTTTGCAAATCCCTATGGGAGAAATTCTTGTGGAACCAGAACCGCTTTTTATGCACTATAGAATCCAGGATGAATGGTAATAATGGCACATTGTACTACCAGGACACATGATTTAGCCAAATAATAATAAATAGAGAATGAATAGTCAGAGATAGACACACGTGCTGAGCTACTGGTTAAGTGAACATGCTTTGAAAACTGAAATAAGGGACATTGGTCCATCAAATGTTCAGTTACACAGATGCTTGTTTTCTCAATCAGTGCTTTTGTAGGTTAAGGCATTTAGTTTTTAAATTCATTATTTAATATAAACTTAAAACACGATTTTCATGTGTTTTCCCATCAAAACCGCTAATTTATACACTATATTATTCACAATATTTGTACGTCAAAACAGCAGTTTGATATTTTTGTGTTTTAACCTTTACATTTTTGCTGTATTATAATTGTTTCAATGTAAAAAAAAAATAGCTGAAAAGCCTCTAATAGACAGTTTATTATCTATGCTGTCACGAAAAAAATCTGTGTATGTTCAGTTATCTGTAGTTGTTTTGGGCATTAAAGGGATAGTTCACTCAAAAATGAAAATTACCCCATGATTTACTCACCCTCAAGCCAGGTGTGTATGACCTTCTTATTTCAGACAAACATAATTGGAGTTATATTAAAAATGTTTTGGCTCTTCCAGATTTCATAACTGCAGTGAATCGGTGTTGAGATTTAATAGTTCAAGATAACTCAAATAAAAGTGGATCCATCCATCATCAAGTACTCCACATGATTTCTGGGGGTGAATAAACAAGGGGTTAACGCTGCGTTTTTGTAAGAAAAATATTTATATTAAAAACTTTTTAAACCATAACCTCTAGCTTCTGTCATTCATGCATGCAAGAGAGAGTAGGGTTCCAGCAGATGACACAGGACTGGTCAGAAATTAGAAGTACAAAATATGCATTTGCAAAGAGAAATCGTGTATTTCGATAAAAGCCATGAGGATGTAAACAAAACTTGGTTCTCACAAGACTAGCATATTCTCAACAGCCAGACACTGCCACTATAAAGCTTGAAAGATCCAGGACATTTTTTTTTTATATAACTCCGATTGTATTTGTCTGAAAGAAGTCATGCACACCTAGGATGGCCTGAGGGTGAGTAAATCATGGGGTAATTGTCATTTTTGGGTAAACTATCCCTCTATTGGTGGTAGTATTTAACAGCTCTATGTTGGCAACATGTCAAACTTATCTTGATTTGCATAAATCTGAATGGCCGCTACCTATTGGGCTTGTACATTGGAAATTACTTCTTATCTAATGTTTTTGTTGCTATCACTCTACAGAGCAAGAAACCGACATGGAAGAAACAGTGGACAAAACTACAGAAAATGTCAGCAAAGAGTCAAACCATGCCAGAGAGGAAGAACACCCACCAAAACAAGATGAAGAGTCAACAAATATAATGGAAGAATCAAAGTCTCATGACGAGGCAATGCAAAGCACAGAAGAGAAGACGGAGGAAACAGGAGATCCCAAAATCATGGAGAAAGTTAAGGACAACACAGAGGAGAAGGATATGGGCAACACAGAAGAGAAGGTTAAGGACAACACAGAGGAGAAGGATATGAACAACACAGAGGAGAAAATCAAAGACAACACAGAAGAGAAAATCGAGGACAATACAGACGAGAAGATCAAGGACAACACAGAAGAGAAGGTCAAGGACAACACAGAAGAGAAGGTCAAGGACAACACAGAAGAGAAGGTCAAGGACAACACGGACGAAAAGCTCAAGGACAACACGGACGAAAAGGTCAAGGACAACACTGAAGAGAAGGAAGGAGAAGATGAATCAAAGAGTGATGGTATAGTTGTCAAGCGAAGGAAAAGCCGTTTGGAATGCAACGAATGTGGTAAAAAGTTCACTCGTCGGGAAACATACAACCTGCATCGACACTTTCACATGCACCAAGATGAACAGGCCTCCCTTGTTTGTAAAGAATGTGGCATTACTTTTCAGCATCGAAGTGACCTCATCAAACACCGCAGTATTCATAAAGAAAACAGCCAACCAAGACCATCGCATTCAAAACGCTCTGATAGGATCTACAAGGAACGGCGGAAATTTCAGTGTGAGCATTGCGGTATGTGTTTCTCGACAATGATGCGATTAAGGCTTCATGTTTGTGAACAGAATGTGGATAAGCCTTTCCGCTGCCCTCTGTGCCGCAAAGAGTTCCAGTACAGGGTGTCCATCAATGCCCACATGCAGAGTCACTCATTAGACAGTCCTTATCGGTGCCGGGAGTGCAACAAAGGCTTTCAGAGTGTAGAGACGTTGCATATCCACCAACGATCCCATGCTGCACTGAAGCCTTATGAGTGTCCAGATTGTAGCATGGTCTTCAGGCATCGCTATGTTATGGAGGACCATCGACGCAGGCATGTGGAAGAAAGAGCACACCTGTGCAAAATCTGTGGGAAGAGCTTCAAGTACGGCAGCCTTCTGCAGCAGCACCAGTATCTCCACACGGGCCAAAAGCCTTACCACTGTTCATACTGTGGAAAAACGTTTGCTTTTGCACAAAACATGCGAGCACATTTCCGGCAACACAAAAAGATCTCAACTAGGTCTGAGGCACGTATTACAAACCATAACGAATCTCTTGTGGGGCAAGTAGGTAAAGAGAACGCAAATGTTGAGCAGCAGCGCAACTGTCCTCTGTGCCCTCAAATATTTTATAAAGCATCCGATTTAAGAGCACACATGTTAATCCACGAAGCAGAGTATGAAAGGATAAGCAATGGCAAAAGATACGATAAGGTCTATGCATGCCAGTATTGTCCTCTTAAATTCCAGTCAGAATCACTCCTGCAATCCCATTCACAAACACACATGACTAACATTCTGGGGTTAAACACAACACATATCACAAATCAGGTTAAAGCGGTACTTGAAAAACAGGATGATGTTGGTATGGACGAGGCAGAAATTGACAGTATGTCGGGAGTTGGGGGAATAGAGGAGCAGACAGAGAAGAAACAGTTCAGGTGTCGAGACTGTGGAAAGTGCTTCCGTTACCGATCAGTGTTAGAGCTCCACATGCGCATACACAACAAGGGTTACCAGTGTCAAGTGTGTAAAAAGTCCTTTAGATTTAGTAGCTATTTGCAGCAGCATTCGATTATCCACACTGGGAAGAAGCCATACAAGTGCCCGGACTGTGGTAAGGATTTCGCATTTCATCACAACATGAAAACCCACCAGCGGCTGCATCAACAAAAGCCATTTCGTTGCACACAGTGCCGTAAAGGCTACAGCGATGAGAGTCAGCTTCAGCGGCACATGCTTTCCCATACAGGTGAGAAACCTTACAAGTGTCACCTGTGCGACAAGAGCTTTGCTTTGGCCTACTTGCTCCGAGACCATCTAAACACTCATACGGGAGAAAGACCCCACCGCTGCCAGGAGTGCCACAAGTCATTCCCTTGGCTTAGTAGTCTACTCGTGCATCAAAAGATTCACGTTCGTAAACGGCAAGGTCAGAGTCACGCTTATCCACTGTCCATACATTCTCAAAGAGGTAGAGTAAGTACCGGGAGGAGAGGCCGGCCAAGGTTAGATCGAGACAATGGAAGGACGGCACCTCTACCTGGTAGAATCATGCCAGAAACACTGTTGCCAAACGTCGTTCCACAACACTCCCGTAACTTCGATGCAAGTAGACATGAACGCATGCAGCTTAGGTCGCAGCACTTGCAGACTAGAAATCATTCCCAGCAGGTTCATTTGCAACCAGAATGGCAGCTACAAATGCCACCTGCATCAGAAGAGCTGATGCACTCTCAAAATCCAACAAATTGGCCAGGAAGTCACCTTAAAACTATCCTGCCCAAATGTGACGGTCTCCCAGAGCTCATGCACCAACAGCAACCTTCTCAAGTAAATGTACCGATGTCAGCACAACCTAATCATTATTCGGACATAAATGTATCTGAAGCAGAACAAAAAGGCAAGCATTCACTACACCACATGGACGGGCAATCACCGAGATCCATTCAAGACTCGCAATGGCCTGTACTCTGCGATTCGGTGCAAACAGCATCTTCTTCATCAGATGATGTAACTGTTGAATTAGAAGGACCAACCAACAATGAATCTGATAAACTCACTCTTGATTTTCAAATGCCAAATTCGTCTGGTCTGGCTAAAACAGACATGGGTCAGACTGGTGGTATAGTCCTACCCGCTGGTGCTTCCGGTCTACCGAATATCACTCCATGGGGTATGAAAACATCTTTAGAGATGGGCTTACAAGAAATACCTGGAGATTCATTAGAGAAGCAGCAAAGTAGATTAATCCAGCACTTGCCTCAGCAAATGCAGGTTCCACAGCTTCTTCATCAGGCACAGCTCCAGCAGCAGACTCAAATACCTCCAACCTGGGTTAGTGCAGCTCCTCCAAATCAGATGGGACCAGTGAACTTGCCGTATGCGCCAGCTAGTTTTCCTCTTGGGGACAGACCTCCACTGTGGGGGTTTCAGGCTGCTCCTGTTGTTTCCCAGACCCTTGTAAATGGACCAGTTCAACAAGGCCACATTCGGGCACAACAGCACGTAGCTTTGATTTCTGGCCAGCAGATACCTCTGAGTCAGGCTTCATCTTTTATCTCACCACCTTTTCCGCATCCAATGCATTCTGTTGGAAGGCAACTTCCAGGTCCGTTACCACAAGGCATCTTCTTCACCTCACAGGGCACCATCAGTGAAATGCCAATCATGCCACAAGTAACAAACTTACCTCAGTTAGCTCAACAAACTGAGCCACACAAAATGGGCACTAAACTGCCTTTTGCCCCTGATCACTTGTTCCAGTGCATGATATGTGGTTGTTCTTTGCCTGGAGAGCTAGAATTACAGATGCATTATATGCAACATGCACAGCGAGATGTCTGAGTTTGATTTTAGAGATGATATACAATAGCTCAGTTTAGACTGTCTCTTTGCAGTTTTATTGTACATTGCTGTTAAGCTGCTGGAGTGTGTTGAACATTTCAAATGTATTAATGTTTTTATTCAGTTATTAAATTTTCCAGATGAACACACATCCTAGTTTCATGTGCTTTGTTATCCTCATACAATAAACAGCACAAACCAAATCAAAATAAGTTAATAACTGAAATATTTTTGTAAAATTATTTTACAAAGAACTGCAGTGTTATTTACATTTATACTCAACCACTTTTTCACTCAAGTTGCTGAAATTATACAGAAATGTTATGGTTATTTAGAAGTAATATGATAATGTTCAAATACAGTTGAGATCAAAAGTTTGCATACACCTTATTTAGTACTGACCTGAATAAGATATTTCACATAAAAGACATTTACATATAGTCCACAAGAGAAAATAATAGTTGAATTTATAAAAAATTACCCTGTTCAAAAGTTTACATAAACTTAATTCTTAATATTGTGTTGTTACCTGAATGATCCACAGCTGTGTTTTGTTTGTTTGATTGTTTAGTGACAGTTGTTCATGAGTCCTTTGTCCTGAACAGTTAAACTGTCTGCTGTTTTTCAGAAAAAAATCTTTAGGTTCCACAAATTCTTTGTTTTTTAAGCATTTTTGTATATTTGAACCCTTTCCAGCAATGACTATGATTTTGAGATCTATTCACACTGAGGACAACTGAGTGAGTCATATGCAACTATTACAGAAGGTTCAAACGCTCACTGATGCTCCAGAGCAGGAAAAGTGATGCATTAAGAGCCAGGGGTGTAAACTTTTGAACAGAATGAAAATGTGTACATTTTACTTATTTTACTTACATAAAAACTAAAAATAGTTCCATAAAAATCTCAAAAACTCAAACAACACAAAAACTGAGGATTTAGGTTAACTACTTTTTTTTTTTTTACACCTGTTTTATAAATTAGTCCTTAAATGTTTAAATGTATGTAAAATTTACGGAAATGTACATGGTCATAATACCATACAATTTTTTTTTTTTTTTTGTCCTTTTACTACCTCTATTCAGTGGTTGCAGCTTGATTAAATAAAGTACGTCTCTGAGTAGTGCTCTTGCGTATTGACTGCCTACGTGACTAGATTCAGTCATCTCAAAAGTGTTTTTAACACTATACACACATTTGCACACCTATCATTATGAGGACTTTCCATAGGCGCATGTTTTTATATTGAGCTATTCTTTTTTCTATCCCTAACTCTAAACATTTGAAACACAGGCCAGCTGTGTATTTATGTTTATATATAAACAATACTGATAATGTGAACTAGATTCTTTTGTTTTGGTTTTGCAGAATGCACATGTATTACCAGAAACAGCATACATCCTGCTAGACTGAGCCACATTCAATCTCAGAACGTTTTTGTCTTATTGGTGACACTT